>NC_056727.1:507515035-507567535 GCF_019279795.1 Protopterus annectens | reverse complement strand
GTTGTGTATTGCTGCTGTCCACCACAGGCATTCAGCTTACCTTGAGGAGGTTGATGTTGTCCTTTCAGGTATTGCTAAGGCTATACAGCTATGTAGATGCCCACATAGCATTGTGGTGTGGGCCTGGATACTGCTGCTAGTTCCAACATATGGGATGTGCTTCATGTGGGCCTTGCCCCTCTTCCTTGCCTGTGCAGGGGACATTATGGAGGTGTGGGGGCTACAGCTTCACACACAGTAGGTGGGAATACCTCATAGGACAAGACATGTGGAGACAGAACCAACAACATGGGAGACTGAATTGGGTACGGATTGTATGTCATTAGCACTGTTATACACATGGAGGGTTGCTAGATTGACAGGGTTCGTCTGGACATGCATTTACTGAATGACTTGACATCTGACAGCGATATGCCTCTGACATACATCTCAACTGGCATATTGTCCACAGAGTGGCCAGAGGTTTGCCTGTTATGTTTGGTCAGTTCCTTGAACAATGTCTGTTTTTGTGGAGTCAGCAGGATAATGTGAGGATTGTAGTCACTAACTATTGACATCCATTGGTGTTCCAGATATCATATCCTTCAGGGATGTTATGTTACCACAACACATGCAACACCAGTTACTGTTTCAGTTTCTAACACCATTATGTATGATATGTCCCTCTTTCCAGCCATTGTCTCCCATGTAGGTCATGTGTTGTCCAGATGTCCTGCACTACAAGGTGCAGAGATATGGTATATTATTAATTACAAACTGCACTTCAGTTATCATTCCAGTGACCTAGCAAACTCCTGGCCATGGTATGCTGCAGTGGCCAAGATTATGGCTCCACAATCAGGAAATTCAGTGGAAATCTGTACATATGACAGTTATGTATGTCTGGCCATTGTGAACAGACTGCAAAGATTGTGTAGCAGTGTTGTGTGTAGATGTTTTTTTGGGCTGGGTAGGGAGAGTAGCAGATGTGACTGTCATACATCCTTTACCTCTCTGACTGGGCATGCTGCTATGGCTGCTGGTGGTCTATCAGGTCTGTATGCTTGTAGAGGCAGACTGTAAAATGTCCTATAACACTGCAGGATTCCCAGTACACTGTGATTTTGGCCAGTATATGTCAGTGTAGTGTGTGACTGGCAATCAGGATATGTTTGTTCAGACAGTCATTCTACTCTGGTGTTCATTTTGGGTACTGGTATATTGCTGTGACTGTGGTGCAAATGTTTTTGGGTGGACATTTTTGCACTACTATCTGCTTTTCACAACAGTTTAATCCCTGTAGTGCATGCTATATTTGAATATACATGGGTAATTGCCCAGAGCTGATGTGGGGGAGTGTCATGTTGGTTACTGTGCTTCATAAAGTGCTGGGTGACGTTTGGCAGCTGTCAGGGGATTTCCATTCGGTTACATGCTGTGGTCATACCGCTACACTGTCCAGAGGCCTAGGTACTGTCCAGATGTGTGGCTCATATGTTTGGTCTGTTCCCCAGGCAGTTGTTGTCCTTGGCTAATCAGTAGGATACTCTGGGGAATGCAGTCAGTAAATGCTAACATCCATTGGTGTTACTGACTTCATATCCCTTAGAAAAGATATGTGACAACAAACCCAGTAACACCAGCAACTGTCTAAATTTATAACAGCAATATGTCCAATATACCCCTGTGTTTGGACTTCTGTCCTACAATTATGTCAGGCTTTATCCAGGTGTCATGCACTAAGAGGTGCAGAGGTATGTAGTATCATTATTTATTGCCTTCATTCCTGCAACCATCCCAGTGATGTCATAGACCCTCAGACATGTAACAAGGAAGCAGCCATATATATGTGTCCTGTGCCTATACATTCTGTGGGAATCTGTACATTTGAGAAGTCTGTGTATGTCTGGCCATTGTTAACAGACTGTCAGGATTGTGTAGCAGTGTAGTGTGTGTACATGTTATTTGAACTGTGTAGGGAGGGAGGTACATGTGAGTGTCATGGGCCCTTTCTATCTGACTGTGTATGTTGCTCCAGTTTCTGATTTCCTATTGCCTGTATATGTTTGTATGGGCAGACTGTGACATGTCTTATAACACCTCAAGACTCTCACTACACTGGGACTTAGGGCAGTATATGTAGGCGTAATGTGTGAGTGGCAAATGGGATATTGTTGCTCACACAGTCATTATACTGTAGTGTTCAGTTTGCTTACTGGTATGTCACTGTGACTGTGGTGCAATTGATTGTGGTTCTGCACTTTCACACCAGTGTCTTTTTTCCACTAGTGTTACATTCCTGTAGTGCCTGTTATATTTTCAAATGTATACAGCCCCAGAGCTGGATTTGGGTAGTGTTATGTCATTTTAATTGTAGTTTGGATGTTGCTTGGTAGCTGAGTGTAGTTTTCCTAATGTTGTGTTATGTACACACATCCGTAGGATGTCCAGTTATCTGGCCAATATCTTTGGTCTGGTCCCTATAACTGTTTATTCATGACACATCAATGGAATGATGCGGGGACTGAGGTCACTAACTAATGAGAAGCAACTGAGTCCCAGACTTGTGATATTTCAGTCAATATATGTTAGGACATACAGTGTTACTACATTAACTTTATCAGCTTATCTACTCACGTATGTTGGATATGGCCCTATTTTCATGCATCTTTCCCCCCACTTTGTCAGGCTTGGTCCAGATTCATTGCACTAAGGGGTTCTGAGCATACCTCTCCACTGCCAGGATTTTCACAAAATGTCCAGATGTTTGGCCCATACTTTTGTTCTGTTCCACAGTTTATTTGTATTTGTCTGGTAAATCACTGTGATGATCCAATGATTTATGTCGGTAAATAATGACATAACATTTCAGTTTCCATCCTCATATCCTTCAGTAATTGTCTGCTGAAATGCATCCTGTTGCTGTAGCAAATGTCTTAGTTTCTAACAGCGATATTTGAAATATGTCCCTATATGTGGCCCATCCCCCCAGGTATGACTGCACTACATGTTATACACACACACACACACACACACACACACACACACACACACACACACACACACACACACACACACACACACACACACACATATGTATATGTATATATATATGTATGTACGTATATATATTTTTTTTCCATCCTTTATATAGTTATATATGTATATCTATATTATGTATCTACGTTTTCATATATGTTTCAACAGACGCACACACACACACACACACACACACACACACACACACACACACATATATATATATTTGTGTGTGTGTGTGTGTGTGTGTGTGTATGTCTATATACGACACATGAATGATTCCACAGAGCTTTCTCCCTAATGTTGTATGCCTCTATTGTATGATATGTTTGGAAAAGCAACACTAATTCCTACAGTGCCGATGGTGAAGTGGTACATTGCAATGACTATAGTATGCAGGGTCATGGGTTTGAGACTAGAAACTGATGTTTATTCATTACTGTTAAATGACCATAATGCATAATATGTTTGTTAAAGCATTACAGATTGCCACAGCTTTGATGGTGTAGTGGTGTGCTGCTGTGATTGTAGAGCATAGCATCCTTGGTTTGAGACTTGTCAGGGCTGACTATTTTGTTGCTGGGCAGAACAAGGTCTGATGGATACAGGGTGATCAAGGTACATTTAAACAGTTGTAAGTGGGTTTGTGCGGGTTTTCATGACGCTAAGTGATGCCAACATACGGTTAATCCATTTTAGCGCCACTTATTCCCACTTATCCCCATGCTAATTTCTTTAAAAGAAAAGAAAAAGAGGTGATAGGAAAGTGGTGCAAAAAGGGGCATGCAGTGGGAAGTACAGTATGAAAGGTAGCTAGGGATGTGCAGGATGGCTACAGGAAAGGTCCATAGCTGTCCATTTCTTCTACAGCAACAGCTGTCAATTTCTACAGAATTTGGAGATTAATTTGGACACTCAAACCCCTGAGAGAGAGGTGAGGACAACAGTAATGTGCTGTCAAGTCAATTGGACGAGATAACATGTGTCCAGTGAACAAGTGTGCAAAATGGACAGCTATGTATGGGGCATAATTTTTTTTGGGAACAAATGCCTTTTTTTAAGGTGAGAGTGGGATGTTGGGGAAGGATAATATGTATATTTGGGGAAGTAAGTTGGGTAGGAATACAGACAAGACAGATAAGAAAGCAGACAGGGGTGGTATATGACACGGGGGGTAAACACCATGGACAGGGAGGGTGGTTGGGAATCAGATGCTCGTGAGCCCCCAAATGGATACAGTGGGACTGAGGTGGCTGTGCTGGGGGGTTGGACAGGAGGGGCAGGCTGACCCTCAAGATGCACCATGCGGCTCTCAATCTGGTGCAGCTGTCCACCAAACTCCTTTTGGATGGCGCTATGCCCCAAACCCCAGACCTGGCTGTGGGCTATGGATTTCTGTGTGCGCCCACTCCCAGGGGGCGATGGGCCCCATCCCCTAAGGTGGTTCTACCTGAAGGTGGTGCAGGACCAGAAGAGGAGGACGTCCCAGTTTGAGTCCGAGACATGCTGGGGCCCAGTGCCGTGGCCAGATAAGGCAGGACAGGAAGATCTGACAGGATCTTCCTTCCCAGATGTGCTATGGTGTTAAGGTTTTACAAAATATGTTGGTTAGTCATGAACAAAACATTTCAAAATTAGTTTTAACAACATATATGGGTGTTCCAGTTAACCCAAAACAACATATTTGAGACTGTTGCATAGCAAACAGAATACATGCATAAATAGAACAACAGTAGGCATCATAATGGCATGCAAGTCACATTGATAGCAACAGGCCACTAGTGATAGTGTTTGAATGGGGAACATTAATAATCAAATGATTCAATATTTGTAGAACAATAGGACACATATCCCAACAGTAGTTTTGGAGAAAAACATACCCGTTGATTATGTGTATGAATTATTGGTGCAGATAGGGTGGGAGAAGGAGAGAGAGATGTCAATTAACAACTGTATAGGCTTCCATTGTTCACAACTGTATTGATCATTACTCTACTCATTACTCTCCAGGTATGGCCTTACTTTACATCTACCTATGGCCTGGGGTTGGGCAATGGAATGTTTGTACACAGTGCATTACTAAAGCCTTCTTAATGCTAATGCATACATTTCCTTACCTGGCAGACCTGTGGAGGCAATATCTGTTAACACTACCTGACTGTTTCTACACATAATCACATATGCAAGGTTACATATGTGTCAATGATAGGGGTGCTCTGCACTCATGCTGTGTGTGTGCTACTGCCATTACTCCACCTGGATTTCTATCTGTCACCCAGTGTTTTTGCAATGGTGACCACTAGCTATGACAGTGTGGGTCCCTATTATTTAAGTGAACATTCAATGTTTTTAATGTTACTTTCTCGACAGCTAAATGTCGAAAAGGCTAAATCCCAAACAAATGGAACAGCGATTTTTTTCCCAGGGAAAAAAATCACTGGGCCATTTTCGGGACTTTGCCATTTGTTCCACTGTGGTGTGATCTTAGATTTGTTATATATTTAAGTAGGGGAGTGTGAGGTATGGAAGTCAAAGCTCCTCACTTTATTTTGTGTTTGTGTGTTTTTTTTTTTTTTTTTTTATGGACCAGTGATTTTTTTTCCCCTAGAAAAAAAATTGCTGTTCTGTTTGTTTGGAATTTGGAGTTTTTGACATTTAGCTGTCAATAAAGCAACATTTGAAACATTGAACATTTGCTTATTTAACAGAGAAGCTACAGTGTGACACTAGAGGGACATTTATCAGAAGAAACCACTTGGTGTATGTACTTATCTTGCTGTCATTTGCAGCCTTGGTGTTGGACAGTGGAAGTGTTGTACACAGTGTATTAGTATAGCCTTCTTACTGCTAATATCAACATTTTCTTACCTGATAGACTTGTGAAGAAAATTTCTAGTAACAGTACCTGACTGTTTTTACACATATTCACATATTCATGGTTACATATGTGACAGAGACAGGGGTGCCCGGCACTCATGGTGTGTGTGTGTGTGTGTGTGTGTGTGTGTGTGTGTGTGTGTGTGTGTGTGTGTGTGTGTGTGTGTGTGTGTATGTGGGTGCGTGTGTATGTGCTACTACCATAGTCCACCTGGATTTCTTTCTGTCACCCTGGGTATTGGCAGCAGTGAACACTAGCCTGGACAGCGTGACACTTGAAGGACATTTATCGGAAGAAACCACTTGGTGTATGTACTTATGTTGCTGTCATTTGCAACTTTGGGGTTGGACAGTGGAAGTGATCTACACAGTGCATTAGTACAGCCTTCAAACAGTTAACAGAAACATTTCCTTAAGTGGCAGACCTGTGGAGGAAATTTCTGTTAACACTACCTGACTGTTTCTACACATATTCACATATTCTTGGGTGAAATTATGCATACAGCTTACTACCACTCCTGGGATTTGGACCGTGTCTGTTTGTTCAAAAAGGTACAACAAGGTTGTGTTTCAACAAAATGAGCTATTGAGGAACTGCTGGCTCTTGCTTGACTGTTTTCTGCCTAATACTCTCTTGGTTGGACAATCTGACCTTGTAATTCTGACATTCATACATGGCAGATAGTTCTTGTACTGTGTATTAATACTTTGACATATTACAGTCTGGAAAGCAATGGTTAACACAAATCACTGCTGTAGGGGATACAGTATAATAGTTTATACATTACTATTCAGGGATCAGATCTTGGTGCATGGAACATTTCATATAGTTGATCTCCTATTTTACTGCTCCACAATCTTTGTCAGATGAGCCTCAATTAATTCATGTTGTTAGAGCCATAATTGCTGTGCAGAACCTGTACACATTTAGATTCATGCCACCACATACTAAAGTAAACACAACAGCCTGTTTTTTTTTTAGTTTTATTGAAGGGTACTGGCACTTTTATTGATAGATATCCTTTACATCAGTATTACTCTGCTAACATCTCATTTATTCATTTCACACAGTACACATTTGAACCTACTGGCAGTTGACATTCTGCTCCTTTCTATTTATTTGCCCTGAATACTGCAAGCTAGATTTGTACTCACCACCCTCCTGATGCAGCCTTAGCAACCTGCTGGCATGGGCATCTATGTTCGTAGCCATCTCATCTTCATCTGTACAGGAAACAAAGAAACATTTATGCATACCTATCAACCACATACACAGGCTGGACTTTGGTAAACACTAATTGATACTGACACTTACACACTTCTGGGACATTTTGTGCCCATGCATCTTGAGTCCACTGGTCAAAGAGCTCACTCTTCCTATGCTTGAGGTCAGCAAAATAGTGCCGGACCTGCTCACCAGTTTGAGGGATGCCTGTAGCACTGGAGAGATCATGTGCAAGATGGTCCCCGGCCTCCACTTTGTATTGGATCCCCTGGTACTGGCCCTGCAGCAGCCTTTCCTCATGGTCTTTCACTAGGAGTCCAACCATGACCCTGGACTCCTGAATCCCCCAGTGTTGTGCCCAAAAGTGTGATCCCTCTCCTACACCAGCCATAGTGCAAAGATGAACTACAACTGGTTATGGCTGTACTCCCCATGAGGTTTAAATAGAGCCAAATTCCCATCCTTTGCTGTCATTGGACCATTTTGAATATGCTGAGCTAAGCTAAGCAATGCGCAAACCCACCTAGCTAAGGTTGGCAGTGCTTAAAGGGATGAGCACTACTTACCAATGTGCAAATCCGCTTAGCTGGGCTACTTCTTGCTTAGCATTTACATTTAAGCAATGCTTACACCAGCTTAGCATAGCTGAGCACTACTTAGCATTGCTCAGATTTCATTTTGTAGAGTATCAGGATTGTGGGATTGATTCATCATTACTGACATATTTATAATTTTATGTTTTCCTTCCATGACATCCCCCTATGTGCTTTCATTTAACTATATTCTTGTGTGACTATACTGTATGGGGCACTTGTGTTTATATGGGGGGGGGTTACATCTTTTCTAGACTGGCAACTCACTTTTGGACCTGCTACACTACCCTGGTTGACAAAAACAGTTGCTACATAATTTAAGTTTACAAAAATAACTTTAACACTACTTTTCCATAGAAAAATAAGTTTCCTGTCTTGGTGCTCTAATGCCTGCATGTAAAGTCAAGCCTCTAACCACTACACTATCTCAGCTGGGAAAGTTTGACTGTATATTTGCATTTATCTCCTATGGGATGTTTAAGCTATGGTAAGTAGAGGGCCATAATGTGCACACCTGTTTAGCTATGTTTAAACATTCCTTAGCCTAAAGAAGTATGTATTATTATTATAGTATTATGTTATATAAGTAAGTCTTGTGGTGTTCTGACAACTCATTGAGGACTGCAATAATGAAATAATTGCATTCATTTGGATTTCAGGCTTCGATCCTTCAGGGAATCCAGCTACTACATATCCTGTTTTCTATCAACTTTCTAAGTGTGTGAGGGCAATTTTTCAGATGTGTCCTTATTTTATTATTTATTCCCCCCATTATTTATGCCTTTGTCAACATGTACTGCTGTAAGGGAATATTGGCATGCATTTTCTTTCAGACTTCTACCTTTCAGTAATTCATACTAATGCATGACCTATTTTCTATCAACTTTCTATGTTTAGTAGGCAATATGTGTGTTTTGTCCCTTTTGAGGGATTTATCCCCCATTATGTGTGCATTTGCACACACTTCCTGCTTTAGTAGTTTGTGGATGTGTCATATGGCACTTTGGCAATGCAGGGACTGTGTCACAAAACATGTCAAACACACCCTGCATTGCTTTCTTCATGTCCATGTTTATTTCAGTGTCCACGGACACTCACATACTGGCATTTTATTAAAGTAGCACTTTCTGAGTACAGGGGGTGTGTTCATTGTCCGTGCACTACTTGGACATGCCCCCCTGCACTCGTTCATGGTTTGTGTCTGTATAGGTAGTACAGCAGTGCGCCTACATGAATATGCAAGGCATGCTCCTGTGCTATATGGACATGAACATTTATGTGCAAGAATAGTTTTATTCTTGCACAGAATTTATTGAATCCTGGGGTTTGTCTATGTTGGTCTGTGTACCAAATCTGTAAGAGTAGTGAGAATACTTCAGGGAGGATAATATTTTTATACTATCAGTGTCAATTAGGTTTCTGTCTTTTATGTAGCTGTTCAAGTGCTTGGCAACAGGGGACATCTTGAAGGGCTTAGATTTTGTGGTATATGTGGAGGACAAGATACAATTAAAAAGTGATCCCCGGGGTGAATTTCCTATCTCCCATCCATTCATCAAGATTTTTCTTGAAGAGTGCTAATGAGGAGCTTTGTTTGATATAGGTAGGTAGTTTGTTCCAGAGTATGGGAAGTCTTTTTCCTACTTTCCCTTTACCTACTACTTAACTCCTCTAGAAATGACCTCCTAACACCTCTAGAAATGACTCTCTCTTCAGCATTATTTCTTGTACATTTTATACATATTGTATTTAGTTTATATTCCCCTGTGCTCTTCTCCCTTCATTTGTACCTGTTCTGGCACCCAAACAAGACACATTTTCTATATAAACATATGACATAACTGTTAAATTACTAATGTACTAGTTCATGTCTCTATTCTACAAAGTATTTACACCACTTCATGTCTCTATTCTCAAAAGTGCCTGCACCCTCAATTGCTACTATAACTTGCTTATCTTATGTATCTGCATCCTGAGGGGGTACTTTATCTGAATGCTTAATGCTTACTGTGTAAAGTGTAGCTTTAACAATGTACCAGTACATGTCTGAATTTTGAAGTTTCTTAATCCACAAACTCAATGTCTACTATGTAATGTGAAGCCTTACCAATTTACCTGTTTATGTCTCTATTTTTTTCTATACCCTCTATATCAATTGTATTTTGCTTAGCTTATATAGCTGTATCATGAACTGTAACTTTATCCAATATCTAATGCTTTTACTATGCAATGTTGGAGCTTTTCTCCCCGGGCCTCCACTGAAAATGGGCTCTCGAGCCCAGTGGACCCCCCGGTCACCAAACTGAAATAAATAAATAAATAAATCACCTGCTAATGGTAACTCACCTTTATACTTTAATGTTATGGTGTCTAAATGTTTTTTTTCATAGTTTAGTCCCAATACCAGTAGGTGTTTGCAAAACTGTACATCTTTTTATCTAGTTTTAGTATGACTAAAGCAAGCATACCATAATTGCTTGAGTATGAGTCAACTATTTCTGGAATTCTCATTGATTTTCTGTGTAAAATTAGGACACCTCTTCTTTTGTGGTTGTAGTTTGAACTTAACAAAATCTTATAATCCTTAAAGGTTAATTTGTTTAGATCTTCTGTTACTATATGGGATTCCTGAATGAATGCAAAATTTCCTTTATGTAGCATTAAATATTTGTTGACACTACTCCTTTTCATGGGGATGCTCAACCCATTGGCATTAATAAATATAATGTGAAATATTATCATTTGATGGAGACTGCTATTATAAGCAAAAGTGAAAAGTGCTTTCCTTGATTCATTATGACAAATACATTTCTTGAAACTGTTATGGACAATTTAGAAACTCTAAATTTGGAAATAAAACTGTATATTTTAATAATCATATGCATGGATAAAGTATTCCAGGCTTACTATATCTCTCATATAAGCCACAAACTTACCCTCTCATGTTATCTAGTGGAAGTTCCTAGCTACTGCAGGTTAATAGCAAGCAGAAGGGGAAACTGCATGTACATTAAAAACATACATAAGGAAAAATTCTAGTTAATATACTATGTATGCATGAACTAAGAACATGAAGCCGTATACAATTTCTTAAAATTCTTTTTATCTAAACAGACTAAGATAAATTGATTAATCCTAATAATTATTTGTTGCTATGAGTAAATACAGGACTGTAATATCATTAAAGCAGACAAGAAAAAGATGCATTTAAAACTGTCACTGTCAGAAACATATTTGTAATTCTTCTTTAAATAAAAATGTAATTCATGTAACAAGTAAAATTGCCCACGGTAGATATAGTGCCTCAAGCAGAAAAAATGTCAAGACAAATGTAAAAATAATGATTAAATCTGCTTGAAGACACACCAAGGAGAACAGTTATACTTAGTTCGTCTCTTCAGACCTCAGTGCGGCACACCCGTCTCTTCAGACCTCAAATATAACACATTGTACAGTCCATATAAAGTAAGCCAAATGCAATGAGTCTCTTCAGACCTGGTAAAAATCCAACAAGCCAAAAATTGAAACGATAATCCAAAGTAAGAAACAAACAGGTTTATTCAAATGAATGGTGAGCGCTTTCGCTGATAAGCTTTTTCAAACCAATATAAAATCTACTATCACACTGCCACTATATATACAGCCTGCTATTAATCAATTATTCAATTAATCATGAATTAAAAGTAATTCTAGTTTAAAGGCATAATAACATTTAATTTTTCTTATATATAACATCTTATAAAACCTCCCCTTCACATAATAAATACATAAAAATACTTAATAAATAATCTTTATGAATTCATTTCAATTCTTATTCAACTGTATTTTAAAATGTATATATGCATATATACAAATAAATTTGATAATAAAGAAAAAAACATCATATAACACAAGACATAAATATATATATATATATATATATATATATATATATATATATATATATATATATATATATATATATATATATATATATATATATAAAACTAACATCTTCTATGCCTTCTATTTTTTAATATAGGCTTTAATGGAATCCTGTCATTTAAGCCTGGAGGAATGTGTGCTCAAGTTTTTATGATCCATTGTACTTCTGCTGATTCTGTAATATTTCTAACATCACCTCCTCTAATGCTACTTTGAATTACTTGCAAGACAGAAAACTTAAAGGTATGTGTAGAATCTGTATGCATAATGTGTTTGGACAACGCATTTAATTCAGATTTTATGCGTATTTGATATAAATGTTCCCTAATGCGTTCTTTCAACATTCAGTCCGTTTTTCCAATATAAAAGGACGAACATGATACACACCTAGCAATATAGACCACATGTTTTGTATCGCAACTAGCACTGACTTTTAAATTGAAAATTTCACCTGTAACTGGGTGTATAAAAATATTCATATTTTCAATGTGTGCACAGAAATTGCATTTTCTACAAACACTTACTCCTTTAGCTTCTATTAGGTTACTAAGAGCCATGTTGTTGGTGCAACATAACATTTTATACAAATTTTTAGTATTTTTATAGGCAAACTGTGGTTTGGGTGTTAAATGTTTAGAGATTTCTGGATCTAGTTTAAGAATGTCCCAGTATTTATAGATAGTTTCTTTAACAAACACTGTATCATTAGTGTATTGCAGAGTAAACCTAATTTTGCCCTCCTCGATGTTAGCAACATTAGTTCTTGATCTATACTCAATTATGCCAGTTTCAGAGAATATAGGACATGCACTATTATTTCGCATTTGTCTTCATTAAAAACTCCATTAATTTCTGCTGGACCATACTTCCTGTCTATAAACTTGTTCTCTAGGTCTTTTAACTCTTCCTGAAACATTTGAATGCTTGGATTTAGCCTAGACATCCTCATGCTTTGCCCCTTCAACACGTTTTTAAAAATGTGTGGGGGGTGCATACTTTGCCTATGTAACAAAGTATTTCTGTGGCAGGATTTACAATGGACTCCTGTGTTAAAGTGTCCATCATTCAAACGCCAAATATTAACATCTAAAAAAGATATATCAGTGGCTGAATAATTCATAGTAAATTTTAAAAATGAAGTTAATTGATTTACTTGCTGTTCAAAAGTAAATAAATCATGTAAATCTCCTTGCCATAGAAAAAATAAATCGTCTACAAAACGTTTGTAGAAGATAATGTGATTCCTATATAAATCTAGACTTGGTGTGTCTTCAAGCAGATTTAATCATTATTTTTACATAAATGTAATTCAGATTAAAAAAATAATATTTACAGTAAAACATATGCTTATAAGACTTTTTAGCTACAAAAAAACTCTAAATTAATGAAAACACAGCTCAAATGATCATTTTTGAATCTGATTGGCTGTTAGAGTTCAATGAAGAGAAACAGGCTCAGAGGTCATGCCTATCTTTCTGGAAGACAGCACAGATTGTTTCTCATGAGTCTGTGAGCTAACTGAAGCCTTTAGAAGCTTGAGCTTGTCAACAAAGTTGTCAAAATTCCATCAAAAAAGTAAGTAGGTGGGAATTTTCCAGTGAAGTGAAGCTTTTTAAGCATAACTTGTAAAATGATGAATATTTAAAATAAAGGCTCCAAATTACCAACCATACACAGCCATAAGATATATTAGCTAAATGGAGCACATTGCAGAAGTTCAGTTAAGTAGTAAATGTATATATGATAATAAAATGTCACCACTTTCTTTTTAATTACTTAACAGTAACACAGTAAGCATTTCTGTCTCCTGCAATGACTAAACACTATGACACTAGGACTAAAACAGAAAGGGAAGGCACATACATGAAGAAATAAGTATAGGGGTTTACTATCAAAAGAATGAAAATTACAACCATGAACGGTAATGTCCGTGCATATCCTCAACTCATACATATTAAGTAGGTTGTAAGGTCGACGCATAAGATCAGCAACTTTCTGTCGATATTAATGTTAGTAACTCCCATTGCCAACCATGTTTCAAGTCCCTGCCTTGTGTACATCCTTCAGAAGGGACGTACACATGAACATCGACATTCTGACTGTTGCTCCTATCATGTTCGAGGAGGAGGCTGTCATGCAACTGAATGTTGACATTTTGACTGTAAACCAAGTATAGGCTATAAAAGAAAAAAAAAAAAATATATATATATATATATATATATATATATATATATATAATATGAGTGAATAATTTTATACCATTTCACTAGTCCTATGCCACATATATAAAGAGATAAAAGTATAAAATAATAGTTTGCAGTTGCATAAGATTTTGATTTACTTCTATTTTGACTAATATATATTATTTATAAAGTTAGCATTGTTATGGGAAAGATAATAGGAAAGAAAAAAGAAGTTACATTACCTTCTGTGGATGATTCTTCATTATTTAGAAGGGAGAAAACAAAAACTTGCATGAAATGTGAAGTTATGTAGAATCATTTGTCTCTGGGTTTCTTTTTTTACAGTCCACTCATTTTTTGAAGCTTGTCTTTTTAAGTTCATTGAGGAATCCATGGGTTCAAGTTAACTTAAAAGGTTCTTTTTTGGACAAATGTAGATGCTTCAAGAGAGAGTCAAATGTTTTCTTTCCTTCTGACAGGGATAGTCTTATTCTTGCTGGGAATATGAGTTCTGCATTGATTCCTTTTTAATGATTTTATTAGAGGGACACATACTCTTCTTTTGAACATTACAAAGGGTGAAAAGTCGCTGTAAAATCTGATAGTTTGGTCACCAATTTTTAATGGAGCAAAGGACCAGGCAGTTGTTAAAACAAGCCCCAGGATTCATGAAGCTTGTGCCAGGCACCGGAGTAGTGTTGGCGATCTAGCGCCAAATATGACCACCAAGCGATTCAGGTATGAGCTGTTTCCATGTGCACTACCAGTGTATGCCAGAGCTGCGCAGCTCCCAGTACATGTATGCAAATTACCCCATGTGCAGCAGTGTAGCATGCAAATGAAGGTATATAGTGATTCATGAAGTGGAACAGGCATAGAGTAAGCATGAAGAAATGTAAACCAGCAACTGTCTAAATTTATAACAGCAATATGTCCAATATACCCCTGTGTTTGGACTTCTGTCCTACAATTATGGCAGGCTTTATCCAGGTGTCATGCACTAAGAGGCTCAGAGGTATGTAGTATCATTATTTATTGCCTTCATTCCTGCAACCATCCCAGTGATGTCATAGACCCTCAGACATGTAACAAGGAAGCAGCCATATATATGTGTCCTGTGCCTATACATTCTGTGGGAATCTGTACATTTGAGAAGTCTGTGTATGTCTGGCCATTGTTAACAGACTGTCAGGATTGTGTAGCAGTGTAGTGTGTGTACATGTTATTTGAACTGTGTAGGGAGGGAGGTACATGTGAGTGTCATGGGCCCTTTCTATCTGACTGTGTATGCTGCTCCAGTTTCTGATTTCCTATTGCCTGTATATGTTTGTATGGGCAGACTGTGACATGTCTTATAACACCTCAAGACTCTCACTACACTGGGACTTAGGGCAGTATATGTAGGTGTAATGTGTGAGTGGCAAATGGGATATTGTTGCTCACACAGTCATTATACTGTAGTGTTCAGTTTGCTTACTGGTATGTCACTGTGACTGTGGTGCAATTGATTGTGGGTCTGCACTTTCACACCAGTGTCTTTTTTCCACTAGTGTAACATTCCTGTAGTGCCTGTTATATTTTCAAATGTATACAGCCCCAGAGCTGGATTTGGGTAGTGTTATGTCATTTTAATTGTAGTTTGGATGTTGCTTGGTAGCTGAGTGTAGTTTTCCTAATGTTGTGTTATGTACACACATCCGTAGGATGTCCAGTTATCTGGCCAATATCTTTGGTCTGGTCCCTATAACTGTTTATTCATGACACATCAATGGAATGATGCGGGGACTGAGGTCACTAACTAATGAGAAGCAACTGAGTCCCAGACTTCTGATATTTCAGTCAATATATGTTAGGACATACAGTGTTACTACATTAACTTTATCAGCTTATCTACTCATGTATGTTGGATATGGCCCTATTTTCATGCATCTTTCCCCCCACTTTGTCAGGCTTGGTCCAGATTCATTGCATTAAGGGGTTCTGAGCATACCTCTCCACTGGCAGGATTTTCACAAAATGTCCAGATGTTTGGCCCATACTTTTGTTCTGTTCCACAATTTATTTGTATTTGTCTGGTAAATCACTGTGATGATCCAATGATTTATGTCGGTAAATAATGACATAACATTTCAGTTTCCATCCTCATATCCTTCAGTAATTGTCTGCTGAAATGCATCCTGTTGCTGTAGCAAATGTCTTAGTTTCTAACAGCGATATTTGAAATATGTCCCTATATGTGGCCCATCCCCCCAGGTATGACTGCACTACATGTTATACACACACACACACACACACACACACACACACATATATATATATTTGTGTGTGTGTGTGTGTGTGTGTGTGTGTGTGTGTGTGTGTGTGTGTGTGTGTGTGTGTGTGTATGTCTATATACGACACATGAATGATTCCACAGAGCTTTCTCCCTAATGTTGTATGCCTCTATTGCATGATATGTTTGGAAAAGCAACACTAATTCCTACAGTGCCGATGGTGAAGTGGTACATTGCAATGACTATAGTATGCAGGGTCATGGGTTTGAGACTAGAAACTGATGTTTATTCATTACTGTTAAATGACCATAATGCATAATATGTTTGTTAAAGCATTACAGATTGCCACCGCTTTGATGGTGTAGTGGTGTGCTGCTGTGATTGTAGAGCATAGCATCCTTGGTTTGAGACTTGTCAGGGCTGACTATTTTGTTGCTGGGCAGAACAAGGTCTGATGGATACAGAGTGATTAAGGTACTTTTAAACAGTTGTAAGTGGGTTTGTGCAGGTTTTCATGACGCTAAGTGATGCCAACATACGGTTAATCCATTTTAGTGCCACTTATTCCCACTTATCCCCATGCTAATTTCTTTAAAAGAAAAGAAAAAGAGGTGATAGGAAAGTGGTGCAAAAAGGGGCATGCAGTGGGAAGTACAGTATGAAAGGTAGCTAGGGATGTGCAGGATGGCTATAGGAAAGGTCCATAGCTGTCCATTTCTTCTACAGCAACAGCTGTCAATTTCTACAGAATTTGGAGATTAATTTGGACACTCAAACCCCTGAGAGAGAGGTGAGGACAACAGTAATGTGCTGTCAAGTCAATTGGACGAGATAACATGTGCCCAGTGAACAAGTGTGCAAAATGGACAGCTATGTATGGGGCATAATTTTATTTGGGAACAAATGCCTTTTTTAAGGTGAGAGTGGGATGTTGGGGAAGGATAATATGTATATTTGGGGAAGTAAGTTGGGTAGGAATACAGACAAGACAGATAAGAAAGCAGACAGGGGTGGTATATGACATGGGGGGTAAACACCATGGACAGGGAGGGTGGTTGGGAATCAGATGCTCGTGAGCCCCCAAATGGATACAGTGGGACTGAGGTGGCTGTGCTGGGGGGTTGGACAGGAGGGGCAGGCTGACCCTCAAGATGCACCATGCGGCTCTCAGTCTGGTGCAGCTGTCCACCAAACTCCTTTTGGATGGCGCTATGCCCCAAACCCCAGACCTGGCTGTGGGCTATGGATTTCTGTCTGCGCCCACTCCCAGGGGGCGATGGGCCCCATCCCCTAAGATGGTTCTACCTGAAGGTGGTGCAGGACAAGAAGAGGAGGAGGTCCCAGGTTGAGTCCGAGACATGCTGGGGCCCAGTGCCGTGGCCAGATAAGGCAGAACAGAAAGATCTGAAAGGATCTTCCTTCCCAGATGTGCTATGGTGTTAAGGTTTTACAAAATATGTTGGTTAGTCATGAACAAAACATTTCAAAATTAGTTTTAACAGCATATATGGGTGTTCCAGTTAACCCAAAACAACATATTTGAGACTGTTGCATAGCAAACAGAATACATGCATAAATAGAACAACAGTAGGCATCATAATGGCATGCAAGTCACATTGATAGCAACAGGCCACTAGTGATAGTGTTTGAATGGGGAACATTAATAATCAAATGATTCAATATTTGTAGAACAATAGGACACATGTCCCAACAGTAGTTTTGGAGAAAAACATACCCGTTGATTATGTGTATGAATTATTGGTGCAGATAGGGTGGGAGAAGGAGAGAGAGAGATGTCAATTAACAACTGTATAGGCTTCCATTGTTCACAACTGTATTGATCATTACTCTACTCATTACTCTCCAGGTATGGCCTTACTTTACATCTACCTATGGCCTGGGGTTGGGCAATGGAATGTTTGTACACAGTGTATTACTAAAGCCTTCTTAATGCTAATGCATACATTTCCTTACCTGGCAGACCTGTGGAGGCAATATCTGTTAACACTACCTGACTGTTTCTACACATAATCACATATGCAAGGTTACATATGTGTCAATGATAGGGGTGCTCTGCACTCATGCTGTGTGTGTGCTACTGCCATTACTCCACCTGGATTTCTATCTGTCACCCAGTGTTTTTGCAGTGGTGACCACTAGCTATGACAGTGTGGGTCCCTATTATTTAAGTGAACGTTCAATGTTTTTAATGTTACTTTCTCGACAGCTAAATGTCGAAAAGGCTAAATCCCAAACAAATGGAACAGCGATTTTTTTCCTAGGGAAAAAAATCACTGGGCCATTTTCGGGACTTTGCCATTTGTTCCACTGTGGTGTGATCTTAGATTTGTTATATATTTAAGTAGGGGAGTGTGAGGTGTGTAGGTCAAAGCTCCTCACTTTATTTTGTGTTTGTGTTTTTTTTTTTAATGGACCAGTGATTTTTTTTCCCTAGAAAAAAAATTGCTGTTCTGTTTGTTTGGAATTTGGAGTTTTTGACATTTAGCTGTCAATAAAGCAACATTTGAAACATTGAACATTTGCTTATTTAACAGAGAAGCTACAGTGTGACACTAGAGGGACATTTATCAGAAGAAACCACTTGGTGTATGTACTTATCTTGCTGTCATTTGCAGCCTTGGTGTTGGACAGTGGAAGTGTTGTACACAGTGTATTAGTATAGCCTTCTTATAGCTAATATCAACATTTTCTTACCTGGTAGACTTGTGAAGAAAATTTCTAGTAACAGTACCTGACTGTTTTTACACATATTCACATATTCATGGTTGCATATGTGACAGAGATAGGGGTGCCCGGCACTCATGGTGTGTGTGTGTGTGTGTGTGTGTGTGTGTGTGTGTGTGTGTGTGTGTGTGTGTGTGTGTGTGTGTGTGTGTGTATGTGGGTGCATGTGTATGTGCTACTACCATAGTCCACCTGGATTTCTTTCTGTCACCCTGGGTATTGGCAGCAGTGACCACTAGCCAGGACAGCGTGACACTTGAAGGACATTTATCGGAAGAAACCACTTGGTGTATGTACTTATGTTGCTGTCATTTGCAACTTTGGGGTTGGACAGTGGAAGTGATCTACACAGTGCATTAGTACAGCCTTCAAACAGTTAACAGAAACATTTCCTTAAGTGGCAGACCTGTGGAGGAAATTTCTGTTAACACTACCTGACTGTTTCTACACATATTCACATATTCTTGGGTGAAATTATGCATACAGCTTACTACCACTCCTGGGATTTGGACCGTGTCTGTTTGTTCAAAAAGGTACAACAAGGTTGTGTTTCAACAAAATGAGCTATTGAGGAACTGCTGGCTCTTGCTTGACTGTTTTCTGCCTAATACTCTCTTGGTTGGACAATCTGACCTTGTAATTCTGACATTCATACATGGCAGATAGTTCTTGTACTGTGTATTAATACTTTGACATATTACAGTCTGGAAAGCAATGGTTAACACAAATCACTGCTGTAGGGGATACAGTATAATAGTTTATACATTACTATTCAGGGATCAGATCTTGGTGCATGGAACATTTCATATAGTTGATCTCCTATTTTACAGCTCCACAATCTTTGTCAGATGAGCCTCAATTAATTCATGTTGTTAGAGCCATAATTGCTGTGCAGAACCTGTACACATTTAGATTCATGCCACCACATACTAAAGTAAACACAACAGCCTGTTTTTTTTTTTTAGTTTTATTGAAGGGTACTGACACTTTTATTGATAGATATCCTTTACATCAGTATTACTCTGCTAACATCTCATTTATTCATTACACACAGTACACATTTTAACCTACTGGCAGTTGACATTCTGCTCCTTTCTATTTATTTGCCCTGAATACTGCAAGCTAGATTTGTACTCACCACCCTCCTGATGCAGCCTTAGCAACCTGCTGGCATGGGCATCTATGTTCGTAGCCCTCTCATCTTCATCTGTACAGGAAATAAAGAAACATTTAGGCATACCTATCAATCACATACACAGGCTGGACTTTGGTAAACACTAATTGATACTGACACTTACACACTTCTGGGACATTTTGTGCCCATGCATCTTGAGTCCACTGGTCAAAGAGCTCACTCTTCCTATGCTTGAGGTCAGCAAAATAGTGCCGGACCTGCTCACCAGTTTGAGGGATGCCTGTAGCACTGGAGAGATCATGTGCAAGATGGTCCCCGGCCTCCACTTTGTATTGGATCCCCTGGTACTGGCCCTGCAGCAGCCTTTCCTCATGGTCTTTCACTAGGAGTCCAACCATGACCCTGGACTCCTGAATCCCCCAGCATTGTGCCCAAAAGTGTGATCCCTCTCCTACACCAGCCATAGTGCAAAGATGAACTACAACTGGTTATGGCTGTATTCCCATGAGGTTTAAATAGAGCCAAATTCCCATCCTTTGCTGTCATTGGACCATTTTGAATATGCTGAGCTAAGCTAAGCAATGCGCAAACCCACCTAGCTAAGGTTGGCAGTGCTTAAAGGGATGAGCACTACTTACCAATGTGCAAATCCGCTTAGCTGGGCTACTTCTTGCTTAGCATTTACATTTAAGCAATGCTTACACCAGCTTAGCATAGCTGAGCACTACTTAGCATTGCTCAGATTTCATTTTGTAGAGTATCAGGATTGTGGGATTGATTCATCATTACTGACATATTTATAATTTTATGTTTTCCTTCCATGACATCCCCCTATGTGCTTTCATTTAACTATATTCTTGTGTGACTATACTGTATGGGGCACTTGTGTTTATATGGGGGGGGGTTACATCTTTTCTAGACTGGCAACTCACTTTTGGACCTGCTACACTACCCTGGTTGACAAAAACAGTTGCTACATAATTTAAGTTTACAAAAATAACTTTAACACTACTTTTCCATAGAAAAATAAGTTTCCTGTCTTGGTGCTCTAATGCCTGCATGTAAAGTCAAGCCTCTAACCACTACACTATCTCAGCTGGGAAAGTTCGACTGTATATTTGCATTTATCTCCTATGGGATGTTTAAGCTATGGTAAGTAGAGGGCCATAATGTGCACACCTGCTTAGCTATGTCTAAACATTCCTTAGCCTAAAGAAGTATTTATTATTATTATAGTATTATGTTATATAAGTAAGTCTTGTGGTGTTCTGACAACTCATTGAGGACTGCAATAATGAAATAATGGCATTCATTTGGATTTCAGGCTTCGATCCTTCAGGGAATCCAGCTACTACATATCCTGTTTTCTATCAACTTTCTAAGTGTGTGAGGGCAATTTTTCAGATGTGTCCCTATTTTATTATTTATTCCCCCCATTATTTGTGCCTTTGTCAACATGTACTGCTGTAAGGGAATATTGGCATGCATTTGCTTTCAGACTTCTACCTTTCAGTAATTCATACTAATGCATGACCTATTTTCTATCAACTTTCTATGTTTAGTAGGCAATATGTGTGTTTTGTCCCTTTTGAGGGCTTTATCCCCATTATGTGTGCATTTGCACACACTTCCTGCTTTAGTAGTTTGTGGATGTGTCATATGGCACTTTGGCAATGCAGGGACTGTGTCACAAAACATGTCAAACACACCCTGCATTGCTTTCTTCATGTCCATGTTTATTTCAGTGTCCACGGACACTCACATACTGGCATTTTATTAAAGTAGCACTTTCTGAGTACAGGGGGTGTGTTCAGTGTCCGTGCACTACTTGGACATGCCCCCCTGCACTCGTTCATGGTTTGTGTCTGTATAGGTAGTACAGCAGTGCGCCTTCATGAATATGCAAGGCATGCTCCTGTGCTATATGGACATGAACATTTATGTGCAAGAATAGTTTTATTCTTGCACGGAATTTATTGAATCCTGGGGTTTGTCTATGTTGGTCTGTGTACCAAATCTGTAAGAGTAGTGAGAATACTTCAGGGAGGATAATATTTTTATACTATCAGTGTCAGTTAGGTTTCTGTCTTTTATGTAGCTGTTCAAGTGCTTGGCAACAGGGGACATCTTGAAGGGCTTAGATTTTGTGGTATATGTGGAGGACAAGATACAATTAAAAAGTGATCCCCGGGGTGAATTTCCTATCTCCCATCCATTCATCAAGATTTTTCTTGAAGAGTGCTAATGAGGAGCTTTGATATAGGTAGGTAGTTTGTTCCAGAGTATGGGAAGTCTTTTTCCTACTTTCCCTTTACCTACTACTTAACTCCTCTAGAAATGACCTCCTAACACCTCTAGAAATGACTCTCTCTTCAGCATTATTTCTTGTACATTTTATACATATTGTATTTAGTTTATATTCCCCTGTGCTCTTCTCCCTTCATTTGTACCTGTTCTGGCACCCAAACAAGACACATTTTCTATATAAACATATGACATAACTGTTAAATTACTAATGTACTAGTTCATGTCTCTATTCTACAAAGTATTTACACCACTTCATGTCTCTATTCTCAAAAGTGTCTGCACCCTCAATTGCTACTATAACTTGCTTATCTTATGTATCTGCATCCTGAGGGGGTACTTTATCTGAATGCTTAATGCTTACTGTGTAAAGTGTAGCTTTAACAATGTACCAGTACATGTCTGAATTTTGAAGTTTCTTAATCCACAAACTCAATGTCTACTATGTAATGTGAAGCCTTACCAATTTACCTGTTTATGTCTCTATTTTTTTCTATACCCTCTATATCAATTGTATTTTGCTTAGCTTATATAGCTGTATCATGAACTGTAACTTTATCCAATATCTAATGCTTTTACTATGCAATGTTGGAGCTTTTCTCCCGGGCCTCCACTGAAAATGGGCTCTCGAGCCCAGTGGACCCCGTCACCAAACTGAAATAAATAAATAAATAAATCACCTGCTAATGGTAACTCACCTTTATACTTTAATGTTATGGTGTCTAAATGTTTTTTTTCATAGTTTAGTCCCAATACCAGTAGGTGTTTGCAAAACTGTACATCTTTTTATCTAGTTTTAGTATGACTAAAGCAAGCATACCATAATTGCTTGAGTATGAGTCAACTATTTCTGGAATTCTCATTGATTTTCTGTGTAAAATTAGGACACCTCTTCTTTTGTGGTTGTAGTTTGAACTTAACAAAATCTTATAATCCTTAAAGGTTAATTTGTTTAGATCTTCTGTTACTATGTGGGATTCCTGAATGAATGCAAAATTTCCTTTATGTAGCATTAAATATTTGTTGACACTACTCCTTTTCATGGGGATGCTCAACCCATTGGCATTAATAAATATAATGTGAAATATTATCATTTGATGGAGACTGCTATTATAAGCAAAAGTGAAAAGTGCTTTCCTTGATTCATTATGACAAATACATTTCTTGAAACTGTTATGGACAATTTAGAAACTCTAAATTTGGAAATAAAACTGTATATTTTAATAATCATGTGCATGGATAAAGTATTCCAGGCTTACTATATCTCTCATATAAGCCACAAACTTACCCTCTCATGTTATCTAGTGGAAGTTCCTAGCTACTGCAGGTTAATAGCAAGCAGAAGGGGAAACTGCATGTACATTAAAAACATACATAAGGAAAAATTCTAGTTAATATACTATGTATGCATGAACTAAGAACATGAAGCCGTATACAATTTCTTAAAATTCTTTTTATCTAAACAGACTAAGATAAATTGATTAATCCTAATAATTATTTGTTGCTATGAGTAAATACAGGACTGTAATATCATTAAAGCAGACAAGAAAAAGATGCATTTAAAACTGTCACTGTCAGAAACATATTTGTAATTCTTCTTTAAATAAAAATGTAATTCATGTAACAAGTAAAATTGCCCACGGCAGATATAGTGCCTCAAGCAGAAAAAATGTCAAGACAAATGTAAAAATAATGATTAAATCTGCTTGAAGACACACCAAGGAGAACAGTTATACTTAGTTCGTCTCTTCAGACCTCAGTGCGGCACACCCGTCTCTTCAGACCTCAAATATAACACATTGTACAGTCCATATAAAGTAAGCCAAATGCAATGAGTCTCTTCAGACCTGGTAAAAATCCAACAAGCCAAAAATTGAAACGATAATCCAAAGTAAGAAACAAACAGGTTTATTCAAATGAATGGTGAGCTTTGCTGATAAGCTTTTTCAAACCAATATAAAATCTACTATCACACTGCCACTATATATACAGCCTGCTATTAATCAATTATTCAATTAATCATGAATTAAAAGTAATTCTAGTTTAAAGGCAAAATAACATTTAATTTTTCTTATATATAACATCTTATAAAACCTCCCCTTCACATAATAAATACATAAAAATACTTAATAAATAATCTTTATGAATTCATTTCAATTCTTATTCAACTGTATTTTAAAATGTATATATGCATATATACAAATAAATTTGATAATAAAGAAAAAAACATCATATAACACAAGACATAAAAAATATATATATATATATATATATATATATATATATATATATATATATATATGGGTCCCTATCAGATCGTCGAAATGCCAATTCACCTAACTGTCATTTCGTCGACATTTCATTACATCGACAAGATTTTGCCCCCGTCCCCAATGTTGTGCGACCCTGGAGTTGATATATATAGTTAGGGGGGGTGTGGGCACAGCCCCAACATTGGGTGGGGGCGAAGCCCCCCACCTAAAAATCTTGTCGATGTAATGAAATGTCGACGAAATGACAGTTAGGTGAATTGGCATTTCGACGATCTGATAGGGACCCATATATATATATATATATATATATATATATATATATATATATATACATATATATATATATAAAACTAACATCTTCTATGCCTTCTATTTTTTTAATATAGGCTTTAATGGAATCCTGTCATTTAAGCCTGGAGGAATGTGTGCTCTAGTTTTTATGATCCATTGTACTTCTGCTGATTCTGTAATATTTCTAACATCACCTCCTCTAATGCTACTTTGAATTACTTGCAAGACAGAAAACTTAAAGATATGTGTGGAATCTGTATGCATAATGTGTTTGGACAACGCATTTAATTCAGATTTTATGCGTATTTGATATAAATGTTCCCTAATGCATTCTTTCAACATTCGGTCTGTTTTTCTAATATAAAAGGACGAACATGATACACACCTAGCAATATAGACCACATGTTTTGTATCGCAACTAGCACTGACTTTTAAATTGAAAATTTCACCTGTAACTGGGTGTATAAAATATTCATATTTTCAATGTGTGCACAGAAATTGCATTTTCTACAAACACTAACTCCTTTAGCTTCTATTAGGTTACTAAGAGCCATGTTGTTGGTGCAACATAACATTTTATACAAATTTTTAGTATTTTTATAGGCAAACTGTGGTTTGGGTGTTAAATGTTTAGAGATTTCTGGATCTAGTTTAAGAATGTCCCAGTATTTATAGATAGTTTCTTTAACAAACACTGTATCATTAGTGTATTGCAGAGTAAACCTAATTTTGCCCTCCTCGATGTTAGCAACATTAGTTCTTGATCTATACTCAATTATGCCAGTTTCAGAGAATATAGGACATGCACTATTATTTCGCATATTTTTGACTTCGTTAAAAACTCCATTAATTTCTGCTGGACCATACTTCCTGTCTATAAACTTGTTCTCTAGGTCTTTTAACTCTTCCTGAAACATTTGAATGCTTGGATTTAGCCTAGACATCCTCATGCTTTGCCCCTTCAACACGTTTTTAAAAATGTGTGGGGGGTGCATACTTTGCCTATGTAACAAAGTATTTCTGTGGCAGGATTTACAATGGACTCCTGTGTTAAAGTGTCCATCATTCAAACGCCAAATATTAACATCTAAAAAAGATATATCAGTGGCTGAATAATTCATAGTAAATTTTAAAAATGAAGTTAATTGATTTACTTGCTGTTCAAAAGTAAATAAATCATGTAAATCTCCTTGCCATAGAAAAAATAAATCGTCTACAAAACGTTTGTAGAAGATAATGTGATTCCTATATAAATCTAGACTTGGTGTGTCTTCAAGCAGATTTAATCATTATTTTTACATAAATGTAATTCAGATTAAAAAATTTAATATTTACAGTAAAACATATACTTATAAGACTTTTTAGCTACAAAAAAAACTCTAAATTAATGAAAACACAGCTCAAATGATCATTTTTGAATCTGATTGGCTGTTAGAGTTCAATGAAGAGAAACAGGCTCAGAGGTCATGCCTATCTTTCTGGAAGACAGCACAGATTGTTTCTCATGAGTCTGTGAGCTAACTGAAGCCTTTAGAAGCTTGAGCTTGTCAACAAAGTTGTCAAAATTCCATCAAAAAAGTAAGTAGGCGGGAATTTTCTAGTGAAGTGAAGCTTTTTAAGCATAACTTGTAAAATTATGAATAATTAAAATAAAGGCTCCAAATTACCAACCATACACAGCCATAAGATATATTAGCTAAATGGAGCACATTGCAGAAGTTCAGTTAAGTAGTAAATGTATATATGATAATAAAATGTCACCACTTTCTTTTTAATTACTTAACAGTAACACAGTAAGCATTTCTGTCTCCTGCAATGACTAAACACTATGACACTAGGACTAAAACAGAAAGGGAAGGCACATACATGAAGAAATAAGTATAGGGGTTTACTATCAAAAGAACGAAAATCACAACTGTGAATGGTAATGTCTGTGCATATCCTCAACTCATACATATTAAGTAGGTTGTAAGGTTGACGCATAAGATCAGCAACTTTCTGTCGATATTAATGTTAGTAACTCCCATTGCCAACCATGTTTCAAGTCCCTGCCTTGTGTACATCCTTCTGAAGGGACGTACACATGAACATCGACATTCTGACTGTTGCTCCTACCATGTTCGAGGAGGAGGCTGTCATGCAACTTGCATGAAATGTGAAGTTATGTAGAATAATTTGTCTCTGGGTTTCTTTTTTTACAGTCCACTCATTTTTTAAAGCTTGTCTTTTTAAGTTCATCGAGGAATCCATGGGTTCAAGTTGACTTAAAAGGTTCTTTTTTGGACAAATGTAGATGCTTCAAGAGAGAGTCAAATGTTTTCTTTCCTCCTGACAGGGATAGTCTTATTCTTGCTGGGAATATGAGTTCTGCATTGATTCCTTTTTAATGATTTTATTAGAGGGACACATACTCTTCTTTTGAACATTACAAAGGGTGAAAAGTCGCTGTCAAATCTGATAGTTTGGTCACCAATTTTTAATGGAGCAAGGGACTAGGCAGTTGTTAAAACAAGCCCCAGGATTCATGAAGCTTGTGCCAGGCACCGGAGTAGTGTTGGCGATCTAGCGCCAAATATGACTGCCAAGCGATACAGGTATGAGCTGTTTCCATGTGCACTACCAGCGTATGCCAGAGCTGCGCAGCTCCCAGTGCATGTATGCAAATTACCCCATGTGCAGCAGTGTAGCATGCAAATGAAGGTATATAGTGATTCATGAAGTGGCACAGGCATAGAGTAAGCATGAAGAAATGTAAACCAAAAATATGGTTTACATTTTTTCAAACATAAAATTAGAGCCATGAAAGCGGACCAAACTTAACGTATTATAATGTTAATATATGCCAATGGTTACATATATAGCCAATGGCATAAAAAAACATGCACAACACATAAAAAATAACATTTAATGTCATGGCCACACTAACGCAAAGTAAAACCGCAGTGCATCGGTGCGCAAACGGGATCACAAGGAAAATATATTTAGATGTCATAAAACTGCAATGTAACACAATTCATGAATTCCTCATAATAGTCAATGGCACGCATGCTACACCACAATTATGGCGCAAGGGTTGCTAAGGGTCTGTGTGGTAACTAGGAATTAGTAGTGAATGCCATGCAAATGAGTCAAGTAATATTGAATCGCAGGGCGGAAGGATGTACCACACAGCATAGCGGTAAAACACAGAGGAGTGGCCTGGAGGTAAACATAGCATCAAAAGAGGGGTGTGTGTGATCATTGCTAATCTGGGTTGCCTGTTGCTAAGCAAAGCCGCAGGATAGGGGTGTGGAAGTAGCCATAGCTTTGCTTATCTGAGAGCACACATGGTAACTGAAAGTGCATGTGAATGCGGATGAAAGCACGCTCGAAACCCGGTAAACGGCTGTGCATGGTGCTCACCACAGCTGAAACAGGAAGGATACGGGAAGACAATAAGGAAATGCTGCATCATGGTAATTGGAGTACAAATGAGTAATGAACACCTAGGAACTCACAGTGGGCCATTGACAACAGCTAACAAGGCTGCTAGCAGCTACCTGCAGAACAGGAAAGGGGAGGTGCCATACAGCAAAGAAAAAGAGAACTGTCACAGCAGAACAAAGCAAACTTGCAGTAGATCAGCTACATAACACATTTCCCAACACAATCCTGGGTTGTGAAAGTACAAAACAAGAAAGCCAGCAGCTAGATGCATGCCTGACAATGGGAGGGGAATCGGGTTGAAAATTGAAGTAAAGGGCAATAGATGAATCACGGCAGCCAAGCGTAAGTCAACATCAAAGGCCCCACAATAGCAGTACCTGCTGTAAAACCAATAATTAAGATACCCCACAGCTGGAATTGCACAAACATACCCAATTACACCAGCATCATCCATTGCACAATAGTATAAGGTGTGAAAGCCCCCCACACACACTTGTGTATTCCCAGACAATCTGCACCATTGGTGCATACAGACAGGGAATTTTAATATGTACATGTTAGGGGCCGCCATAGCTTTGATTCACCAGCATGTTTTGGAGACTAATGGTGGTGTGGAGGATGATGCTGACAACCATCTCAGGCACCAGAGGAGGAGAAGAGTGTTCATACCCAGGGTAACCTACCAGGGGTTACATTATCTAGAGATAGTAGAGCATTACAGGGTGGACAGGGACATCATACAGCAACTTGAGCTGTGCTAGTCATGCCTCAAAGCCAGAAGTAACAGAGGGGAACCCATCCCAGTGGACATGAAGGTATGTGTAAGCTTGAGAATACTAGCCACAAGTACCTTCCAAAGGCCAACTGGGGATATCATGAGGATCTCACAGGCATCAGCATCCAGGGTACTCTACCAGTTCCTGGATGCCATGTTACCACATGCCAATGAGCACATATACTTCCCTGAACACAGGAAGAGTTGGCCAGCAATATGTGTCTCTTCCACCATGTGGCAGACTAAATGGGGGTACTGGGTGCAATAGACTGCATGCACATACACATCAAATCACCACCCAGTAAGCAGGGTACATGCTACATAAACCACAAGGGATAACCCTCCATCAACTGCCAAGTTGTGTGCAATGCCCAGGGCATTATCAAGGATGTGTGTGCTGGCAGCCCTGGAAGCTATCACGACTCCCACATCTGGCATGCCTCACAGCTGTATTAGGTATTTGCCAGGGGGGACATCCCATATGGCCACCTGGTGGGGGATGCTGGCTATGCACTGGAACCATGGATGATGGGTCCCATCAGAAATGCACACACAGCCATGGAAGAACACCATAATGAGGCACACGCAGAAACCAGAATCATCACAGACCACATGTTTGGGATACTGAAATCACGGTTCTGTTGCTTGGACATATCTGATGGAACCTTGCAGTACTCTCCAGGCACATGTGCCCGCATCCTCATACTATGTGCCATGTTACACAATATGATCCTGTGGAAACAGCTGCAGCAGGGACAGAATGGTGGAGGCCCTCATAGCCCACCACCATTGCCAAGGGACCCACAGGCACATAGGGACTCAGACCATGAACACCCTGTGCTAGCCTCAGTAGGCAGACGGAGGCATGCCCAGTATGCCCATGCCTTGGCAAAGAGGGAACGTATAGCACACACACTGACAGTGTAGGCACTCATAGACTGACACCCTTCTCCACCTGCACACACAGCAAACATGGATGGCACACACACACGACCACCTGTAAATTGTCATGTACAGGTGGTCTACTGTGTGCATCCCACATAGGTAGCCCTCAACTATTTTACACACAACCACCATGGGATACCTACCACATACTGACTGCTTGACATACCGATGGGTGTAATCCCGAGACTTAAGGTCCGAAAGAACACAGTACCAAAACACCAGATGCGTGAGGTTTAAAATCACAATGTTAAGGGAAAGTTATTCAGTTCTTCTGGTATTGTGGTTTGGGTAGGTTACTGTTTGTGAGTGTGTTTCTGAGGGCTGTAGTGTGTGTAAGTGTGTGTTCTGAGTGTGGTGTGTGTTCTTGGGGGACTAATGTGTGGGTGTGGGTTAGCATTGCACATCTGTTTGCGCGATCTAGGAGGTAGAATATTAAAGTAGGGGGTGTGGGGGGCACAGACACCTACATGGGGGTGTAGAGGGGCTTGTCCACCTGCTCATATGTAGTGTAGGATGGTTTGTTTGGACGTGGTGGGTAGCAGTGTGTCTGTGTGTGCGTGTGTGTGTTCCATGTTCGTGTTACTTTTGCAAGTTACTGTCTCTGTCGGTAATGTGGGGTATGGGAGTCTGGGCCATGGTACTGTGGGCATCGGAACTGTGTGGTTTTGGGATTCTGTAAGTATCCCGTATACAGCGAAGTGTTCATACATGAGTATAACATGGACCATAGCAATCACACATTCTGCCACAACCAACCTTTATGATCAAAGGATATGGAGAGTATATGCCTATACACTATTACAAATATGTGCAATGGACATGAGCCAATGATAGTGTTAACACCTATCCCACTTTGCGAGGGACAGTCCCTCATTGGGCGGTTGTGTCCTGACGAAATATATTAAACGTGGCAAATGTCCTGGGATTGTAGGACATAATTATGTCCCATATGTAATGTAATAGTTGCATACAATAGTTCTTTCTGTATCTAAAATACCTACACGTTACATGAAACAGGATAAGCAACTAAACCACTACAAGAATAAGCTTATATTTAGGCAAGAAAGGAAAGTTCTATCCCTTGTACTGACTGTGGGTTTGTGTCAGCCTGTAAAATCTGATGTGTGTCCCGAAAATGTCCCACTATGGCCATATGAAAAGGTGGCAACCCCAGCCAAAGCGGGTCAGTCACCAACACAACTACAATGACTGCAAATACCTATGACAGAAATACACAGCTTTCATGTAGCAACACTTTATTACATTCTGATGTATTCCCGAAAGGATTCAAGGACTAACATCACCTGCATGCTATACAGGAACCACTTAACAGTGCCTTAATGAATCAGCCTGCAATTACCATAGTATTAGTCCACTAAAGGATAGGTGTTCAAATAAGGAAGGAACCCTCACACACATATCGATTATGTATAAAAGCAGTTCCTACACACCTGCATCTGCTATGCACACCCACCAACATCACCCCCACACCCAAACTAATTACAATACAAACTGTAATAACATCACAAATCATTCACTCACTGTACAACATCTGCAGAAGCCTTAACATACCTTGTCAGAGACACACTAACATGGCCCTATGTGAAATAGTTGCTGTTATACAATGGAACAGCTGCTGATGTTACAGGGTTTGTTTGCACTAATCCCGTTTCAGAGGGTTGTGTGTACACTGGGATGTGTTACCAATTGCCGAGTAACAGCACAGTATGATACACATGTACACCAAATCAAGGATATCTGGTGAGCACACTGTAAGCCACATAACAGTTCATGCATAGCCATATAACCTTTAGCTGCCCAAACATCCTTCCCAGACTTAAACATCTGCAGAAGTATCAGGTACAAACAAACCCTGCATAAGTAGCAATGTTCTGAAATATAACAGCTGTACTCACATGCAGAACAAAATTGTCTAGCCATTACACACAATCCACGGGAGTCATGAAGCTAATACATCTCTGTCTGTCTCCATATAGCTGTTGAAATACATCACAGACAACACATCCAGGCTGTCTTCCTTGAAAGTAAGGCAAACGGACAATGCCCAAAAGGAGTACTCAGTTATACACCACTGTTGCCATGGTATCAACTAATGGAGTAGCTGCACAGCTGATGTGCATCTAATTAACTACTTTGGAACACCAATTGGTGGTCAGGATACCACATTTTACTGATATTTAACTAGAAAAGGATGGCTTATCACACATTCAAACCATCCGTAAATAACAGCAGAACGTTACAAAGAAGGTTGAAACACAAACTGAAAAGGATTGAATCAACAGTCAACGACACCTTGGGTTACTAATAAGGCATGTAGAACAGTCAGTATGTCTGTGCATTTAGTACCTGTTCTGTAATATTAAAAGTGCACGCAATCCATATAGTGGAAACAGTTATCTTGTAGTGATATATTGCTGAGCATAGTAACACTTGTAGTATTTATGTGTGTACTGCTGTAGGTCACAAGGCAAACACCGCATACACCACAAGGGATGCTATATAAGGGCTTTGAACACAAATATTCCTCACCAGCCACTGTCAGTGGCAGGGCAGGTCCAACAAGTATGTGCTATAACAGGGGATAGTATATGTTGATATATTGTAACAGTAGCCATATGTAATGGTGTATTACTGAAAATAACATGTTGAAGGTTGGCCCACTGTGCAATTATGATTTGCATTGTGGGACATTGTGCCAATAACTGTGTAATATACAGTATTGTAGGCAGATATGTATTACAAGTTACATAGCATTACTGTTATGTTAGGCAAACATTAGTTATGACTATTGGCATTTACAATACACAATAACAGGATACATATGACTTGTAGTCACCCGACAGTTTATCAGCATGATAGCAAAGTAAAATGGAAGAGCTAGTTAACTATCCATGCACATAAGACATGTAATAAGTGCAAAGGTAGGTATTAGGCTGTCTTACCAAGGGTATTTATAAGCCTAGCTAGAGTGTGTTGGCTTTCGCCACCCCCTTAGGTTAGTTCCCTGTGCCTCTGAATGGCAGAGCCATTAGTTCCCTGTGCCTCAGTCCAGCAGAGCCACTGCAGTGATCCCTGGGGTACATGTCTATCTCCCATCCACATGTCAAGGTTTCCCTTGAAGAGGGCTAGTGAGGGGCCTGCCTGATGTACATTGGAATCATGTTCCAAAGCATGGGGAGTGTCCGGGTTAGGAATCTATCCATCCAACACGTCCTAGTCATCATTGTGGTTAGTTGTATATCCCTAGAGCATGTGGCTCTCAGGTGCCTCTGTTTAGGTGGAGCATATCCAGCAATACTGGGTTGGACATGGGCCTTGTATGTCAAGCAGAAATCACCTGTGAGTATGCAGTATGCAACCGAGTACAGCTAAAGTTTCTTAGGTTGGGCTGTATAGGTCATCTGTTTGAGGTTAGTAATCCTCTTGGTGTGGTACTGCTGTGGTCTTCCAAGATGTTGCATTTGTCTTGTAAGGTATATCCCAAATGGGGTGTTCTTTAATGGGTCGAATAAGTCATGAGTAGAGAGGCACAATGGCCTCCTGTGATCTGGATGCGAATCCATTAGAGATTAGGGGGGCCACATAGAAGGATATTCTAACCACCTTGTCATTATGGGTATCGAAGGAGAGACTGCTATCTACTGATGTTCCCAGATCCCTTATTACCTTTTCTGTATGTAGGGGACTAGCACCTATGTGGTTGTCTATGGGTAATTAGTTATATCCAAAGGGGGTGACTATGCACTTTTTGGCATTCAGCTTGAGGCCATGATATTGACACCAGGTATCTGTCTCAGTGCGACCCTTCCAGAGGGTGTCTGTAACAGATGGGGAAACAATTATGTCCCCTAGTTTGCAGACGTCTGCAAACCTTTTCAGCCATAGCCCTCCTGTGCTTGCCTGTATGTCAGAGAATTATATATCGAACATGAGGGGTCCTAGGACTGAGCCCTGAGGGACGCCACTTGTAACTGGTATACAGTCGGACCTAGGGTATGCAACTCCCACTGTGTGGGTTCTGTCCGTGAGCCACTTTGCAAACCATCACTTGACGAAGGGGTTAACGTTCAGGCAGATGGGTATGTTGATAATACCAGAATGAGGAATGGTGTTGAAAGCCTTTGAGAAATCTAGGTAGGCTGTGTTGACCTCCTTACCCTCATCTAATGCCTTGGTAACTGTCTCTAAGAAGTCCACCAGGTTTAGGAGGCATAGTCTGCCCTTAACAAAGTCAAAAAGGGAGGGGTCAAAGGTTTGGAGGTACCCAATGTCTCTGTGACTAAGATCCATGATGTGCTCCATAGCCTTGCAGACCAGGCTAGTCAGGCCTATAGGGCAATAGGTCCCGTGGTCCATTGTGGCGTCACCTTTGTGGAGTGGGACAACTGTTGCTGTGCAGCATTCAGGGTGCACTAAGCCTGATGAGAGGCTATTATTGAACATGGTGCATAGGTGGGGAGCCAGTACGTTCTGAAGTTAGTGTAAAACGCAGCCTGGAATGTTGTTCGGTCCCATGGATGCTGTGATATTGGCTTTAGAGTGTGCAGCTTTGAGAGGGAGGGGGTGAAAGGTAGCACTGAACCTATCTGCCAGGATGTTGGCAATATCAGTTGGTTCTGTAATGTTTGCACCTTTGTGTTGTAACTCAGAGCAGATCTGGGTGTTGACATCAAGATATTTGACATAGCTATAGAATGCTTTGTGGTTGTTGTTGGAATTAGTGGCGGTTTTGTTTTCATAGCTAGCTTTGGAGGATCTTATAAGGGATCTCACCTTCTTACTGAAGTTGACCAGGGAGCTCCTCCACGCATGGGATTGTACTCTCTTTTGCAACAGTGTCTTCCTCCTGTAGTACAGTTTGTTTATGGCAGGGGACCACCAGATTGGTTTCCTCAATTAGGAGTATAGCATCTTGGTTCTGTTTGGGATAGCACACTCCATGCACTCGTGTAAGTGCTTATAGAGTGCATTTGTGTAGGATTCAGCAGTTGTAACAGTATTGTCCATCTGCATGGGTGTCATGACGTTCACCATGTCTGTCTTAAGAAGCATGAAGTTGGCTTTGTAGACATATTATACTGTGGTTCCCTTAATGGGGGGTGGGGGCGGGATGTGGATATCAATGGTGTTCAGCTCATGGTCGGATTGGACCAACGAGGAGTTGACTTCAGGCGTGGAACACCGCTCACTCATGTTGGTAATGCCTAGGTCTAGGATATTGTTGCCCCTGGTGGGTGTGTGGATATGTTGATCCAGGGCATTGGTGTTTATGAATTCCAGAAAGCATTGAGCTAATGAGTTGGTACATGAGTAGTTTTTTCAGTTAATGGTGGGGTAGTTTCAGTGAGACTATGTGATGAGTGTGGTGTGCTGCGAATGTTTACCTTCTCCACATGACTGTCAGGGTCAGGCTTGGCTGGAGAGAGCTTTACCTCAAGTTTGGCTAGATAAGTGCATCTCTCACAGGTTGTAGTGCTGGGTGGTAGGTGGAGAGGGTTGTCTGTGTACATGAGGCAATATGTACATTGCCTCAAGATGTCCAGATTCATCAGATAGACAGGAGAGAACACTGGCAGTTGACTCTTGGACATGCCTGAATATAAAACTAATTTCCCCTAGATAAGTGAGGAAAGTGAGTACAAGAGCTATTTTACTCTAAGGAAGTGAGAAAAGTATGTACAAAACCTGTTTACCTCTAGGTAATGAGGAAGATTGAGTGCTATAGTAATTAGTAGCTTACATAGTGCTTATAAGTTCTGAACAAGTGCTGAGCATGAATAAGCAATCCAGATAGGGTCTTGGATAACATAAACACACTCCCCCCATCAGGTACACAATCATATATCCATGTACACCACAGGGCCCCTGTACCCACAACTATGCAGGTACAAGCTGCACTCAGGCTGCATGGGACCTGTCCACATCACAGGTTGTATCATACACATATGGCAAAACAAGATGTCCCCCATGTACACATCATGTAAACATAGCTCCATGTCAGGCTGTGTACACACTGAATGGTGCACACCAACAGGTATCACAACTCACAAAGGGGGAGACACCAGTGATAATGGGAAGTACTGCACTACTACCCTGCTGAGTCTGATCTGAAAGGCCATGAACCTTGATCAAATAATTGATGTCAGCAATACAAATGTAGATGACAGTAAGGTTGATTTCACACTGCATATCATAACCTTGCCAGGTCATAGGACATTATCACCCATACTGTGTTCCACCTACACTCGGTATACTAGATGTACATTCCTATGTCACAGGAGTGTTTTGCAATGGGACTGCTGGCAGAACCAACACTACAGAAGGTGTCTGAATAATACATGCTCATCACACCAGTGGCAGCTACAGTAGGACAGGGTTAATTAATTGTATTCCCCCTCATTGTAGTCCATACCTCACAGACAAACAGAAAGCATCTGCCTATTGAAGTATGCGAATGACTATGACCTAGGAGCAGTAGCCGATTCAAGAGTGTTGTGGACAACATACAGAAGGGGCTTTGCGGGTGAGGTGTGTGTGACATATGGCCACAATCTGACAGCAACATATTGCATTGTCACCCCTATGTTAATAACCCTGTACCCATGAACTACCATCTAGGCAGCGGTCAACATAATGGACACTTGTGTGTAAGGGATGCAGCTGGGCAGTTGTCTTTCCTGTGATAGCTACATCACCACACCTGTCAGATAGTCATATGTGGCAACCCTAATAATGACAGGGTGCCATCCATGAATATAGAGATCATTGTCCAGCCATACACAACACACAAGTCACCCATATCAGATCACATATTTCCTTTAAGGGGTATTGGCCATGTGCAGATGGCCTACACCAGCCTTCCCATTCCACATCTCCACTATGTAGCATGATGCATACCCTGAATAAATCCATGTCCAACCCAGTGATGTTGGACATGCTACACATACACATCCTGATCTCAAACACATACTTCATGGACATCCACCTTCCACATGCTGGACAGATCCTTGTCCCATACACTTTACATAGTCCTGCCATTCTATGCATTCCTGTCTGTCAAAGCTGCACATCATTCCCCTCTCAGACATGGTGTGATGACTGCATGGTAAATGTATCATTAACCCTGTGGATCAGTAATGTGGCACTGCTACACCTGGCCCCAGAGACCCACCTGTTGACTACTGCCAGGTAACCTTTCATCCTAGATTCATACATGGCCCATGGCATATAGCCTACTAGTTGACTTTGACTGTACATGCTATAGTTGATATCCATCCCTGCAAACACCATCTGGCTAGCCAGTGTCCCATGTGTAGCATATGTGCAACACAGCTGATACATGGCAGGATGTTGAATTGCTGTACAGTGCCGTGTAGATGTATATGGCAGAACACATACATGTAAAACCTTATGTGAGCAAGTCTGCAGGGTCACAGGTCATGTCTGTTAAGGCAGTGTAAGTCTTTATATGTGACATATACACAGCATCAAGGTCAACTGCATTAATGTGGACACATCCAGCCATGTGCTGATAGGTAGGAACACCAGTACAGGCAAACAGACATGCCCACATCAAGACAGCATCCACATGGAGTATGAGCATTGTAATCAGGTGAAACACACACATATATGGTGATAATATCCACTCACCATTGAGTGTCACATGTGTTTGACACAAACACATCAGTGTCATGTAGATTTGCAAATACAACTATTTAAATGTAATAAATGAGATACACACGTATGTTCAGTTGTAGCTCTGTATGTCTCTGTGAGTTACTGTGACCTGTCTCCATCATTATGTCTTCCAGGTATGCCGCGTGCAAGGCTACCCCCTTTTACCCTCTTGGAGGATGAGGCCCTCATCCCATAACTACTTGACAATCATGATATCCTGTTCAGCCATGTGCCACAGGATGCACAGCAGCGGGATGCCCTGTAGATGGAACTTTGCAGGAGGGTTAATGATGTGGGTGGCCACAACCGCACATACCAGCAGGTGCGCAGACACTGCACATATCTCATTAGATGGGTGAAACAGTGTGTAAATGCAATCACAAGGGACCAAGGTGCAACAGGTGGTGGACCACCAACCCAGCCCCCACTCACACGTACTGAGGAGCTACTGGCCAACCTGGGGACACCTGCAGAACCACATCCACAAGCCTTAACTAATATTGTGGAGGTGGGTGTCTCACAACCACTGAGCCAGGAGTTGCCTGATAAGTCAGTATTGCACCTATCACAACTATATTCTATATAGTTTCATGTGTCACTGTACAATATGTAATGTAACATCATATGCAAGGCATGTATACACACATGCTGCATACTATAGTATGCTACTCTGTGTATGCACACATGTGCATACACCATAGTATAGTCTAATGTACTGGTGTATGTGTTAACATGCACATTGCACCCTGTAGCCATCATACAGGCATGGATAATGCTCATACTGCTGTGTTACTCCTATTTAGGTACCTCTGGCATTCCACTGCGACAGCAGCCCGTTGCAGGTGAGACTGTTATTATTTATCTGCCATGTGGCCATTTACAACATGTACACATAATGTATGGTCCAGTCATAATATACAGGTCAGACCTGCAATGCATCACAATGCCTACCCCTGTGCAACACTTGCAAACTATGTGAATCACCTCACTGACATGAATCAGCAAAAACTGTCATTGCCAGATGTGTGGACAGTTGTGCATACAATGGTGGAGGTGCTGTTCACTGTAGGGACATGTACTACAGATCAGAACTATACATGTGGGGAATATAAACAGTACTACACAGTGGGCTGGAGTATGGCCAGCCCACAGGATTCACTGGTGTGGATCATAGCCTTGCTATGAATGTCACACAATGTGATGTGCTATCTTGACATGTCCATGACATCTAGTGGCCTGGCTGCAATACTGCCTGCCTAACCTGAAATCATATCCCACATACCACCCTTTGTCTGCATAACCCTGTCGTCAGTGGATCATATGACTTCTATGGGTGTATGTCATATGGGGCAACACAGACATGTGAAATAGATGCCTGTCACAATAATTTGGCCAACACATGTACACACATGGCCATGGAGGATGGCCAGAGACATGAAGCAACACACACAGTAGATGTGATGTGCTTGTGTGTACACCCCGTCATGCAATGGCTACACATGGTCCAAATATGGCCTTTGTGTAATGGTTATATTGTAGATGTGGAACACTAGACATCCTACAAGCCTGTGCACATCTTGTGTAGGCGTGACATCAATCCACCACATAAGATGTGTTGAACATCTTGAGGGTGTCACAACATGACAGCAGTCACCTGTACAGTATTCACATCAGCCCACAGATGCAGTACATTCCCCTTGCTGGTGTCGGACATCAATGTCATACTTGCTCTTTGTGTGTGTGTGTGTGTGTGTGTGTGTGTGTGTGTGTGTGTGTGTGTGTGTGTGTGTGTGTGTGTGTGTTTGTGTGTGTGGTACACAGATATCATGTGGGACATGGTGTACCGACGTGTTCACCATGTCTGGCCATAGCTGCCAGGCAGCAGCAATATGGTTGCAGATGTGCAGGGGTGTCATCCATATACCCTTCAGAGACCTGTGTCACAACTTCCACATCATGGTTTAGTGTGTATACAACTCAGTGAAGTGGGTCACATTCTACAGTATATATGTACTGTATCTGAACACAGTCATGGCTATGAACTGTGTCTGTAACTCACACTGTATAGCAATAGAGACGCCTCATGATTCCCTGCAATGGCCATGCACATCAGCTAAATGTGCAGTATATCTGTAGGGCAGACAGACAACACTGCATTGGGACACCATTACCCCACTGTATATTTAACAGGACACCATTGTGTTAAACATGTATGCATGTCATTGCACACGTCAGCAGATCACATGTCATACTACATGTGATTGTCAAGGTCATATGCCACATATCAGGCAGGTGTACTGTTAACCTGTGCTGGTCTACATGGTGTAACACAGAGATGTATGCTAACTACTACTATGATTGTGTAATTTGTATGCCGTCTGCAATGACACATGCATGCTGTTGTGTGCAACCCTGGGATGTATGATAATTACCACTATTATTGTCTGTGCTGCATGCTGTCTGCTGTATCACATGCATGTTGCATGTCTTCTGTCATATCACATGCAGGGATGTATGATAACTACCACTATTATTGTCTGCTCTGCATGCCATCTGCCATATCACATGCATGTTGCATGCCTTCTGTCATATCACATGCATGTGTGTGTGTGTGTGTGTGTGTGTGTGTGTGTGTGTGTGTGTGTGTGTGTGTGTGTGTGTGTGTGTGTGTCTATTGTATAGATTGTAATGTACAGTTCTTGTCTGCCCTCACAAGTGATGTAGGTGCATTGCCCTCCTGCGGTACATCTGATGTTAGTGTCCCCACAGACTCTAGCAGTGATGATGACTGTATGATTGAGACACAGGCAGAGTTGTCAGGGGCTGAAACTGTGCCATTGGTTACCATTCCAGCTATATCCCCCTCATCCCTGCACACATATCCCATGCCTGCACATACCCCATCACCAGTGGCCATAGAGGAAGGGCAGTTGGCATGTGGTAGCTTTGAACAGGAAAGTGTGGGGGTTATGGAAGGTGTGCCTGCACACCATGGTGTCAGCCAACTGACTGGTGGTGCACCACACAGGCACATGGCCAGTGCTGCTTGTAGGAGGACCTCTGGCTAACATGCACCTGCAAGACGGAGTGCAGCAGCTGGTGTCACCAGATGCATGTTTCAGGCTGTAATGGAGGCACAGGCATGTGCTGAATGGCATAACAGAGAGGATCAGAGGCTTCAGAGGGCTGCTGTCTGTTCTTTAAACAACAACATCCAGGCAATGGTAAATGCTTAACAGCAGATTGCTGAAATTTGGATAGATGTTGGGTGATATGGTTGGAGTCCTTGACCATGGCATGACAATCCGCGAGTATGAGCTGTCTGTGCTGGAACATCTGGTAGGAGTGAAGCATTGGGCATGTGGATGTAGGCCTGCTATATCACCTGTTTTAGGTCTACATGTACGAGCTACCTTATATGTCCGCTCCCATAGTGGCGGTAGCAGCAGAAGTGCATCTGGTGCTCTGCTGTCCACACCACGATTCAGCTGGTCATATGCATGTGGCCCGGGATGGTCCCAACAGGGACACAGTTCCAGTGGACAAGTGACATCAGACAGTCCCCAATCTGCACCTCTGCCTGGTAGTGCCCGTGCAACCCCTGGCAGGCACAGGTCACATGTCCGTGGCCGGACACCGTGAACTGTAAAACCTGGCCTGTACAGTCTGCAGCTGTCAATAATACCCCTGTGTAGGCCATACACATGGCAGAACCATGTGCTTACATACACGCACACACTGGAAACATATGTAGGGCACCGCAACACACATATGCATAACATCCACACATGCCCAATTAGAGCAAAGGCCCTAATCCACACACATGTTGTCATCCAATGGTGCAGCCTAGGCCTCTGGCAAACATTATCATCCTGTGCATATGATCATGCCTGTGCCACATCCCTGACATCCACACCATCGGTGCAGGGACATGCTCATATGGTCTGATGTACAGGGTGAACAGACTAGGAAGATAAGTATAGTTTACAGTTGTTGAGTACTGTTGACAGGCAGCAGACATACCATGTACTACAGGTGTACAATGCATTTCGTACTGTTAACGGTATGTGTCTTGTGTAACAACAGTAATTGCTTGCTGGTTATGATGTTCTGCTGTCCTCCTTCATGTCTAATTGTACATGCCGATGGATGTCAGTGTTTGCAGTTAGTGTCCCATATGTCAATGTGGACTACTCACAGGTATGTATGAATATACCAGCGTGCATCGTGTAGCTGCCACATAACAGTGAGAATGTCCCACGTTCCAAACACGTGCACTGATCCAAGAGCATGATAGCTGTGTGTTAAGCTACTGTGGCTACAGACGTGACATCCATAAAGGGTGACATCGCAGGTACAGTTACATGGAGTGGTGAGGTAAGAGAGCGGTCTAGCTGATTACAAGGGTAGAGGCCAGTGGGAAGTGTGATGCCTCATTGGGAATCAGTAATGCACATTCCCAATGACAGGATGCCAACACACAACTGCACCCACACAGGTATTGACACACATGTATTCAGTGACACAGTAACACACCCACACACTCAGGGATTCACTGACACAGTTACACACACTCGCACACAGTTGCTACTGGTGAGGTGAGGACCCCTGCCTATGTGCACATCATCATTACAGTACTGTGCACCTACATGATGCGCCACAGTGAATACACATGTACAGGTAGTCAGTATGGCCTAAGATCAGGGACATCAACACAAATAGTAGAATGCATTGCCTGGATGGGGGGGGTCTTATCAGTTCAGTATGGTAACATACATCCTCACTCCAGGGACCAGACAGCCATACATACACACACACATACACACACTGTGGCATTCAGTATTGAATACACCAATGTCATGCACATACAGATACCTCACGTGTGAGATACACACCCCTGCCTATGTCCTGCTTTCTATATTGCAGTCTGTACAGATGTGTATACTAGTGTGCAGGAGCGTGAGTAACAATTGAGATGTATTCCCCACCATACATGACATATATGGACACACACGTAACCACACATGCCAGTACTGTGAATCAAAGACCTGTCTAGCACATGATATGTATGACAGACTTACAGCAGTATTGTATGCATTACAAACTGTACTGATGCTTCCTTTGGTAACAGTGCTGATATATGCACACAGGACGTCTTAACTGTTAACAGGTGTCAAGTGATTTACCTTTGCTGTCACCCTGACTGCTGTCTAAATTGTGTGTTATGTCCTTCAATTAATGAAACCATTGCTTACCAGTTACACAGGTTATTGTAGGACTGCTTGTGACACACCTGTGAGCTGTCCTCAGCAAACATCCATCTGCAAAGATGCCCCACCACTTAGTTATTTCCACACATCTGTCCATACCTGAGGTACATCTTTCTGTACAATCAGCATATCACCATATACAGTTGGCAATGTTGAGGCTGCATTGCAACTGCATGGTGTACTAGGATACATGTCACCTGCATAGATCAGCAACTGCACATGCATGTTATCTGAATGCACAACACTACATGTACATGTGTGTAGGTCCTATAATCCTGTCATTTGGGCATGTTTGTAGGCATTGCAATTGGTGGACATGTGCAATGACATACATGACACATGGACTGTTGTATGATATGATAGGTGTAATGGGTGACTGGTACAGAGGGAATGTTACCTCTGTCAACACTGATATCACACCTTATGTACTATTAGCATTCAGCAGCCATGGACCTACATTCCATGTGCATGTGTGTAATGGCTGTAGCCACCTGTTTGCACAAAGGACAACAACAGCTATGCTATTTACATGTATGTTGAGTGTGTGTTTGTGTGTGTGTGTGTGTGTGTGTGTGTGTGTGTGTGTGTGTGTGTGTGTGTGTGTGTGTGTGTGTGTATGGCATGTACATATCCAGGGCAGGTACATGTATGTCATATCCATACATGAGGGTGTGTACTGGTGTACAGCAACAGTCATCTGCTAATGCTGGAAAGTACCGAGGGCCCTGGTATGTGTCCAGCTGACCTGGTTACAGACAGTGGTATCATTGCATTGCATAACACATGATGCAACTGTTTCAGTACATGGGTACTCTCTACAGTTGATGTAGAGCTTGGTACAGTCCACTGGTCAAGGGTCACATGGTGGTGTACTCTTATATGTCCTACAACATGTATGGATGCGTGTTGGTGGTCCAAGGGCATGGTGGTGTCTGAGGTTTACATCTTAGAATGCAGCATGTGACACTGTGTCCTGCACATGACTCATCTGTGATGCTTTTTGTGGGGGTATTGGTCAGTTCATGTGAGTGGCCTTTATGTATGTGGGGACACCACCACCTGGAGCGGTCCATACCTGTTGTATGGCCCACATGTCTGGTTCTGAGGTATATGGTGGCAGTGCTATTGTGCACCACAGAGCCATCAGCCAGGTGTTCCTCACTGCACAGATGTCAGTACTGCCCATTGCTGGATTTACAGTGAACAGCTGTGATTATGGACGCTACACATCTAGCACTGGTTAGCATAAGAAAACAATGCAGTTGTCCTGTAGGTGTCAGGGTGTTATCCTGTGTTTAGGACATTTGCCTTGGAATGGCACTGTATGTGTGGATGCGACTTGGGTATTATCGCCACTCCCTTGAATTATGGATGCATGTGATATGTGTCAAAGGCCTGTCTACTGTCAGCCATGTCATCCCAGAATGACAAATACTGGACAACCTTGTACTTACAGCAGGACATTGGCTCATTGTGTTGTTCAAGCAGTTGCCACCTCTAGCAAGGCTCATTGTGTTGGTCAAGCTGTTTCCACTCCTAGCAAGACATCACTGCGAGTAGTGATATTGTGCTTGGTATAGGATGGTACATCTAAGGTGATGGACAGCAGCAGATGTTGTGTAAAAGACTGGTGTCAAATATATGTAGAGCAGCGTTCCTGCTAACAATGACAGCTACTAACACCAGAGCCCATTACAATGTGTTCTTTACATCTACCTGTAATAGCATGGCCACTGTGGCCTTCCATGTTTAGAATCAGAGGGCATCACAGTAAGCCCTGTGCTACTAAGTGTATGAGCATGCCCAGTATAACCTTGTGTAGATGGACACATAGTGCATTCCAAACAGCCCTGTGCTACAAAGTGTGTGAGCATGCCCAGTGACACCTTGTGTCGGTTATGTGCCTCTGTGTATGGGCATGGCCATTGTATCCCTGTATAGTGGTAGTAGTCATCCATTCCACAGATGGGCATACTCCAGGTCAGGATGGGTTCCTACTTTAAACACATAGGTTCACAGGTATGTACATCTTAACTGCCAGCATCCCTGTTGATGTCCACATTCCTAGAAGGTCATAATGACAGCCTAGCAATGTGTAGTCTGTGTGGTGCGACTCGTAAGTATGTAGTATTGTAATAGTGATCTGTAAATAGGCAGGTGTTCCGTTCCCACCACTGGTGTGTGTGTATGTATGTCTGTCCACATTTGCCAGAGGACTGTAAATTGCTTTTAGACTGCTCACACTCCATACAATTCTTATACCCACTTTTGGCAGGGCTGATGATGACACCCACCTACAAATACAACTCTAGGAGTGCTGTGTCCTAGTAATCATGATAGCACGTTCTGTAGCTGCATAATGCTGTAGTGTAATAAAGTAGTTAGGTTGGTGTTCTAATCCCACACTTGCAGTGTGTGTGTGTCCCCGTCTGCCTGAGGACTGAGTAATGCTTTTAGACTGCTCACACTCCATGCAATTCTTATACCCATCTTTGGCAAGGCTGATGATGTCACCCATCTACAAATACACCTCTGGCAGTGCTGTGTCCCAGTAATCTCGGTAGCACATTCTGTAACTGCGTAATGCTGTACTGTAATAAAGTAGCTAGGTCGGTGTTCTAATAACACACTTGCTGTGTGTGTGTTCCCATCTGCCTGAAGACTGAGTAATGCTTTTAGACCACTCACACTCCATACATTTCTTATACCCACCTTTGGCAATGTCACCCATCTACAAATACACCTCTGGGAGTGTGTTTCTCTGACTGAGTAATGCTTTTAGACTGCTCACACTCCTTACATTTCTTATACCCACCTTTGGCAAGGCTGATGAAGTCACCCACCCATAAATACACCTCTGGGAGTGCTGTGTCTCAGTAATCTCAGTAGCGCATTCTGTAACTGTGTAATGTTGTAGTGTAATAAAGTAGTTTGGTCGGTGTTCTAATCCCAGACTTGCCATGTGTGTGTGTGTGTGTGTGTGTGTGTGTGTGTTTGTCCCCATCTGCCTGAGGACTGAGTAATGCTTTTAGATGGCTCACACTCCATACATTTTTTATACCCACTTTAGCAAGGCTGATGATGTCACCCACCTACAAATACACCTCTGGGAGTGCTGTGTCCCAGTAATCTCGGTAGCGTGTTCTGTAACTGCGTAATGCTGTAAAGTAGTTAGGTCGGTGTTCTAATCCCAGACTTGCTGTGTGTGTTTGTCCCCATCTGCCTGAGGACTGAGTAATGCTTTTAGACTGCTCACACTCCATACAATTCTTATACCCACCTTTTGCAAGGCTAATGATGTCACCCATCTACAAATACACCTCTGGGAGTGCCGTGTCTCAGTAATCTCGGTAGCGCATTCTGTAACTGCCTAATGCTGTAGTGTAATAATGTAGTTAGCTCAGTGTTCTAATCCCAGACATACCAAGTGAGTGTGTGTGTGTCTGCCTGCATGAGACTAGTACAGTGCTTTGTAGTATTCACTGTAGCGCATGCCCTAAATGCATATTGCTGCAGTGTGATACAGTAGGGGGTTGTATACAGGACATAGCAAGTGTGTGTTTGTCTGTCAGAGCCTGTGTAGAGGTGGTCGTGATTGTCTTACCATTGGACATGTTTGGGAGTGGATTTTGTAGTTTTCCTATATGGTATCCGTCTTATGACACATTGGCCATCTCACGAGGAGTACAGCTGTCAGTCAACCACGGGACTGTATTGGCAGTCCCGCACCCATGTCCCGCACCCATGTGCCATGCACAAACAAACTTGCCTAGGATATCCCGCTATGTTGCTAGTACATAAAAAACAAACAAAAAAAATGGCACAGGAGCAACGGCAGCGTTCACAGACCAGTTTTAATAAAATGAATGTTCTTTAAAAACAAACGTTGTAGTGGAACTGCGTCCACAATGAGCCAAAGAACAAGAACCAACAAATCCAAATGTAAAGTGCTTTTCATCTGTTAATATAAACAGACTTCTTCAGACAAATGCACTTCATAAATCAGACATTTTAAAAGTTGCTAGTACCATGCATATTGATGACAGATAGTAGGCATGGTGTGAATACATTGGCCTGCAGAGGACATGGCACTCTGAACAGCAGTACAATAGGCATACTGCAACATATGTGGTGCCATCAAATGTGATCCACAGAGGCCAGACAATGCTGTACATGTGCCCTGTATGGAACCATGCCACTGACACCACGGAATACCTGTATCATACTATCCATGCAGGTGCAGGGTCGACCTGCTCACTATAAGCAGGTTTCGCCACATCAGGCCAGTATTGGCATATCAGGGGATAACAGGCCGTGTACATAACATGTGTCTGCCAAACCAGGTACACCTGTACATGTCACTGTACAGTATTGTGGGGTATGCATATCCCAGGCAATGTCCATGTGAAGGACAATCAAACACAGACATGGCATGCATTGCAAAGCTATGGCCATACACACTGGTAACCAGGATGTCAGGCCAGATAATGCAGTACCCATCTATGTGGGACATTGCAAACACTACACCCCCAGCACTGCACACCATTGTCGGGTGACATGATGCCAAGGATTACACCTCACCCAGCCTTGTACAGCCATCTTGCACAGCCAACCACTACACATCCATAAAGCAATACATACCACCTGCCAGTACTGACACCCTGTGCCTGCGTGTGTGTTGTGATACTCCCAACCACAGTCACTCCCAGTATAACCCTCGTTGGCATACCAACAAATGTCAAGCAAATTCACAAGCCCTAGCCCATAGAACCTCCAGATATCCCCTGTGGTGCATGTGGACCTTTGCATTACTGCAGTATGGCAAACTAAGTAGTTATGTTGTGTAATTGTGGCCCTGGCAAAGGTGCCAATGCGTGTCCATTAGAGAGTGTGGTTGTGGTGACAATGGCATCCGTTCACGTGGACAGCCATGTGTGCCACACCTAATGTATGTCTACTATATCTCTGTTTCAGATGTCACTCACCTTCACACATATATGTTCTTACAGCACAGCAACATGTCGCCTTTGTGGCACATGTAGTAACATCATGCACATGTAATAGTAATGAGTAGTCAGGGGTTTGACCCCTGTACTGTTTGGAGTGTGGCAGTTGATGCTTATGGTTAAGACTTCAAGCCCTTCCCTGGTGCACTTTGCCTGTCCCACCCACACACTCTCTGGTGGATGTGAAGGAGTACACCTGCACAGCAACAGCATGTGTATTGTAAGTGATGGACATGATCAGGTGATGGTCTCTGCACTTATTTCAGTCCTCCTCTAGCTGATTGCATGTGGTACAGCTGTGATGGTGTTCCCATAGCCATCCGCATGATAAACACAGTACACTATCTAGGGAAACATGTTGTTATTTGGCCATGACAGTCACTGTGAGTGGTACCTGGATGTGGTGTTCTGACACGGCATCACAGATGATATCTGGATGTACCTCAATCATTTTCCACAGTGTGAAATAGCCTAAAGACAGGAGGGTGATGTGCCACACATGACTACAGCATGTAAGTGTAGCTATGCTGCATTGAGACTACTGCCTGTTTAACATGTGTGTGGTAATGACAATTCTGCATGTTATAATACAGACATGACAGTACTCTGTTCATGAGGGACCCCCATCTGTAGGACCCTATGTGAACTGTCAGTGTGTGCAACCATTTGTTTCCTGTATTACACAATGAACACACATCTGTGCACAGCAGAAGCATGGTGTGAGGATTGCAGACAGTACTTGATGATAGGGATGTGTTACTGCCATCGCACCCCTGCCTGGACATGTGTCACATGAGACAGTGGTATGGCATACATTGTGTGGGGTTCCCAGTGACAAGCCAATAATGGGCAACCATTCATAGCTGCAGTTACACATCTACTACACACTGTACAGATGGCATGCAGTATATATGCATGTGTTGTGCTCCCTCTGCAAATGTATATCATCTGTTGTGTTGGATTGCTGGTGATATCTATGCATACTGCCGTAAGTAATCCTGTATGCTGTTGTATATCACTAAGCTGTACGTGGGTTTAAAATGCAACACCATAGGCTGAATGGGTTGGGAGGTCCTGGCAGAACCTTCTGTCCCTCTTCAGCTGACCATGGCACCGGGCACTAGCACATCTGGGGCCCAGCCATAGACATCAACCTCTGTTGGCTCTGCACCACATTCTGGTGGTACCACCACTGAGGATGGAGCATGTCCCCCCTGGGAGTGGGACCAGACAGGTACATGTCTGCTGTCGTGCAGTCCCAGACGTCTTGCGTTGGTGGCTCCCTAAGGGCTTCCAAAGCCAGATATGCCAGCTCACAGGTGGAATGTTACATTTACAGGGTGATGCTGCCCCTCCTGGCAGCCCCCAACACTGCCTCCTTTGCAGCTGTGTAAGTGCAGTGGCAGTTGCCCATGGCTGGAGACCTCTGTCCCACTGTTCCCATGGGCTTGTGAATGCCGATCACCCATCCCCATCCAGAGTGTATCCCCCACACATGTGTCATATACCAACCCTGTATGCTGTCTTTTCTGTGATCCTACCTATCCTCCATGACCATATCTACACTCCTACACCAACATCTGACCCTCACCTATGGAAATATAAGGCCAATCGGCTCCTAGGACAACATCTGTCCTATACATAGCTGTCCATTACACACACGTGCCCACTGGACACATGAAACCCTTGTAATACGCATCACAACATACTACTGTTATCCTCACCTTTGTCCTTCAGGCGCACGATCCTGGTATGCACATCACTCCTACATGGTCCAGGTACACATGATGAGGATGACCCTATTGTACACACAACACTACCAGTCCCTCTATGGTTACCCATTTACCTTTATCATGATGATGATGTTGCACACAGCACCTTGCAAGAGTACTATTCACACATAATGATTGGACAGGTACTGTTGTTTTAATGCACATTACATGCACAGAGTGATGTATACGGCCAATGTACAACTATTTGCATGCATGACTGACACATGTCTGTCTGAGGGAGTCTTGAGATCACATAGAGCAACACCACTACACAATACAGGCACCCCTGGTGTTTCCCATTTCATTCTTTTGTAATGCTTTGTTGCCACATGGTATGTTCCTGATACATCTCTATATGTGTATGTACCTATATGCTGGACATAAACACTCACATATACATCTACATGATGGGATACATTCCTATACTGTTGAATGACTGTGCTGTATGATATGTTTGTGGTGCTGTCCATTGTCTGTATATCTGCCATGGCGTATTGGTAATACACGTTAGCTTTGTGCACAGGGTCCTGGTTCTGACCCTTGCAAAGGATGTTTATTAGGTTGCAGGGCAGAACAAGCCCATTGGATACGGAGGGAAAAAGGCACATTAAAGCAGTCGGGAGCGGGTGTGCATGGGTTTGCGCGGTGTTAAGCACTGCTAACCTCTGGTTGCAGCCTTTTACACTCAGTTAGCCTCTACATTGCTTTACCAGTGCAATACTCGCATACTGGTAGCCAAACATGCTTACACCTGCTCGCTCCCACACTTGCAAATACACCAACATTGGTGCTTGCATCTGTCAATCACACCCCTGGGTGGGAGCGAGGACCACAGTATTACCTTGTGATGCCTATTACATTGCACTACATGACTACAGTATCGGGAATGGCTGCCCATTAGACGACGGCATTGTATTCGACTGTACGGAATCAGCGGCCTGTCCAGTGATTCAATCATATTTGTTTGTTCCTCATACAATCTGCTCCCACCTTGTGATGCATATTACATTGGACTACATGACTACAGTATCGAGAATGGCTGCCTATTAGGCGACGGCATGGCATTCGACTGTACGGAATCAGTGGCCTGTCCAGTGAATCAATCATATTATTTGTGTGTTCCTCATACAATCTGCTCCCACCTTGTGATGCCTATCACATCAGACTACATGACTACAGTATCGGGAATGGCTGCCCATTAGGCGACAGCATGGCGTTCGACTGTACAGAATCAGTGGCCTTTCCAGTGAATTAATCATATTAATTGTGTGTTCCTCATACAATCTGCTCCCACCTTGTGATGCCTATTACATTGGACTACATGACTACAGTATTGGGAATGGCTGCCCATTAGGCGACGGCATGGCGTTCGACTGTATGGAATCAGCAGCCTGTACAGTGAATTAATCATATTATTTGTGTGTTCCTCATACAGTCTGCTCCTATCTGGCTGATATATGGGAATGGAGACTCTTCAATACAGACGAGTTGGGTTGTGGGAGCCACATCCTTCGGCCGAGTCATGCTAACACATACCTATTTTAGGTTTGCTACCTTTTCAATTGGCCAAGGTGGGACTTTAGGGTTACCACCTGTCCCACTTTGTGAGGGACAGTCCTTCTTTAGGCAGTTCTGTCCTGCAAAAATTATCAAGACATAACAAATGTCCTGATTACAGGATATTATTATATTCTACGTTTCATTAATAGTTGCATAAAACAGTTAATTTACATATGAAACTTCTATATGTTATGTGAAGTAGCATAAGCAATTCAAATGTTACTAGATTAAGCTTTTATTTGTGCAGATAAGTATAATTCTGTACTATGCACGGCTGTAGGTATGTTTTGTCCTGGAAAGTCTGACATTTCTACAGAACATATCCCACTTTGGCCATTTGGAAAGGTGGCAACCCTATAGGACCTGTATGTAGAGACATCAGACTTTGCAGGGCAACACATACTCACAGCCAGTAGAAAGGAGAGTACTTCACTGTTTTGCCTAAACAAAAGGTTATTCTTGTAGCATTATAGTTGCTTATACTGTTTTTTATAACATTTAGGTATTTCAGGTACAAAATAATTGTTTTATGCAACTACTACAGTCAATATAGGAAATCATTGCTCTAAATCACAGGACATTTGCCATAATTACATTTATTTTGTAGGACACAACTGCCCAAAGGGGAGTGTCCCTCGCAAAGGTGGACAGGTGGTAACCCCAACCCTATTATTCTATCATCTTTCTAAGGTAGTCGGCGGAACATGCACTTTTTCTCACTAGCAGAACACTCATACGAATGGGAAAGAATGAACACTGAATCAGGGACACTGCATAACAACCTCAGGGCACATTTAGAAGGTTGGTGCTATTAACCTGACACATTGACGGACCCAGGGCACATATGTATTCATACACATTGTCTGAGGTACATGCTGTTTAGGACTCTTACATGTTATCATTATTCATTACATGTATTCCGCCACCTTTCCTCCTAATATCACTAGTTCTAGGAGGGTTTAGTTGGGACTGTGTTAGATTCTGATTCATAATCACGGACATCCCTGGTAATCGGGGACAGTTCAATGATATGGTCCCTACGTGTTCTCCCAATGGTTTATGGACTGTCCAGTAGATGTGCTCTTCAGGTTTGGGAGGTATGGGCATCTGCTATACTCACATCAGAATATTACTTACATCCACGGGGCGGTCCTAATACATATCTGCCAGCCAACACCTGCACACCTAAGCCCATAATCGCATACCC
>NC_056727.1:507490035-507510035 GCF_019279795.1 Protopterus annectens | reverse complement strand
TCTGATTCATCCACTGCTCCCTCATACACCTCCAGTTCACCTACTGTGCATCCAACCCAGTCTCCCCTTGGTGAATTATTACATTACCCGTCACCCCCCACCCCCATATTCCACAGACACCATCCATCCCTTCTCTGGTTGATGGACCATGGCACAGTCAACAGAACACATTGCGTACACTACATATCTCTGGTACCAATATGGTTGTGAGGACTACCGTAGCATTTCTGATCATCCACATGCTGTACTTCACGCACATAAGTACATGCAAATACTTATCTTTCATGACATGGTAGGTAGACCCGGGTACTACCCGTTCATCTTTGGGCCATCCTGACAAGGATGGCTTGGACCAGGAATGGGCAGATATTGGGCGAATGCTCTGACCATTGGTAGGGTTGCCACCTTTTCATATGACCAGGATGGGACATTTTTGGGACACACATCAGATTTTACAGGCCAACACATACCCATGGTCAGTACAAAGAATAGTACTTTAGTTTATGTCTAAATATAAGCTTATTGTTGTAGCAGTTTAGTTGCTTATTCTACTTTGTTTACTTGCTTATTCTGTTTCTTGTAACATTTAGGTATTTTACATACAGAAATAAGTATTGTATGGGACTATTACATAAAATATGGGACATAATTATGTCCTACAATCGTAGAACATTTGACATTTATAATGGTTTTGGTATGGACACAACTGCCCAGAGGGGGACTGTCCCTCACAATGTGGGACAGGCGGTAACCCTAACCACTGGGCTAGGCTTAGCAATTGGCGGCATGCTAACATGATGCATTTCACTTCCACTTGGTATAACTATTGACACTACAATGGAATATGGGCATGGGGTTTTAAATGTCATTTGTTCGAGGGACGGGGACTCAATATTCCGCTACGTGCCTTTGTGTTTACTTTTTATTTTGGTGTTCGCAAAACTGTCTTGTATGCTTTGCATACATTTCAGTATCCACGAACACTGACAGGAGTGATTACTATTAGAGGCAGGCTGTACTAGTCAGCATTTTAGGTTGCACGTATGCAGCCGACATGTTTACGCCTCTGTGCAGCGCTTGGACATGCCCCCTGTACTCGTGCACATTTCCTATACAAGTGGCCGCTACGGCAGCACCCCTTCATTAATATGCATGTGGTGCTGCTGCACCATCTCTATGCCGCATGGTCGGTGCAAGGCTAACTCCGTCCTTGCACCGAGCTTCATGAATCCCGGGGAAGGTCTTTGTCTTGAGTGGAGATAAATCTTACAATAATAGATCTTGGACAGCTGTTTTTACTGGATGCAGAAGTTGTGGTTAAAGACCTGTGTGCCCTTTCTTTCCCGAAGGATAGTGCTTCAGGTAGGTTTAGGATATAAGGAATCCAAGAAGTCAGGAAATTAATTATATTGTTCCCCTCCATATGTTCTGGGATGCCATGAATTCTTATGTTGTTTCTCCTGGTTCTATTCTCAATGTCGTCTATCTTTTCAATGAGTCTGGTGTTTTCTTGAAAAAGAAGGTCTGTTTCTCTCTCATTCTGTTAACCTGTAGTCTATATCTGATACAGAATCTTCCAAAGCAGCAATCTGAGCAGGTTGTTGTTTTAGGACTTCATTTAATAAGGTCATTTGTTTGGTGGTGTCTTCTTTTATATTGTCCACTTTTAAGTTTGTCTATTTTACCCACCAAGTCTTGAACTGTAATAAGGATTGCCTGTATTTCTTTCTTCATTGGAGTTTCTTGCTGAGAAATTTTGGAGCTGCTAATCTTCCTTTGTGAATATGGTTTCAATGTCCCTTCTATTTGAAAGGTTGGCAGGAAAATATGAAAATATTAGCTTATCAATTACACCGACTGGTAGCTTATGACTTTCAGAATCTAATTTTAGTAGTTTCAGGTCTTTGTTGGTATAATTAAATAAAAAAATCCTGTCAGGAAAAAATGAAAACTGCAGAGCTCAAGAACTCTGCTGCTTTCAGCTTGCCATCCAAGCCACGTCCCAATCACACAACTTTTGATCAGCTGTTTTATCAGCCAAAGTATGTCAATGAAACAGCTGTCAACTACATCAACAGTCAATCTAAGATCAGCCTTCCATACACATATCTATCTATATATAGATATAGATATATAAATAGGTTTACTATCGTTAGTTTGAACAGCAAAACATTTGCCATTTGAAATAATGAAAAGTTAAACCGAAACAAAACATTTTGAATGTATACAATGTCGCCCCAAATGATCAACACATTTGGGTTGACATTGTCGCCAAAAATTTGATGGGATACCCATATAGGAGCTGATGTAAATAAAACTCCTATATGACATATCACATTTTTGCAGGGGGGGGGGCAAGCCCCCCCTTCACCACCCCGTGAGGAGCTGTGCCCCCCACACCCCCTGCTACTAATTTTTCCAACTCCAAGATCAGACTACAGTGGGGATATGGATGAATTTCCTATCCCCACTGTACCACGATCTCGTACATATAGTCAAACAAACTTATGCAAATGCACTGCTGCATTCGCGTAAATGTGTTGACTATCCAACTCACTTTTCATTGTGCAAATGACATTCTGATTTTCGGCAGCATAACTGCTGATAGCATGTTGTTCACTAAAATGATAGTAAACCATATAAATATATATGCATGTGTCCCCTGCATTTTGTCGAATACTGTTTCTTCAACAAATGCAGGTGGTGTGATTTAATGTTGATGGTACAGATAGCCAAGTGGTGGAAATGTTGATGGTGTGTAATGTTGAGCCACAGTTATGCAGCGGTTAGCATTATCACCTCACAACAAGAGGTTCTCTGGTTCGATTCTCTGCTGGGGTGCCTTCTGTGTGGAGTCTACATGTCCTCCCTGCAGTCATGTGAGTTTCCTCCAGGTATTCTGGTTTCCTCCCATATCGAAAGACATGCAGTAGGTAGATTGTACACTCTAAATTGGCTGTAGGTGAGAGTGCGTGAGTGAGTGTTATGAAAGAATTACTTTGGGATGGCTAGCCTCCTGGTCATGTAAATCTTGGCTTGAGATGATGGTCACTGCTGAAGTGACGCCGTGACCCCATAAGCAAAATGGAAAAAGGGGTTGAGGATGGTTGGGTGGAATGTTGAGACAGTAAATGGGGTTGGAGGGGTGAGAGTGTGTATGTGAGTTACAGTTAGGGTCGGGGATGATTGAAGGATGGGTGTTACGAGTTTGTGTATTTTAGGGTTAGTGTCAGGGTTAGGTTAGGGAATAGATATAGCGTTGTTTGTGTTTGTGAATATTTGTGTCCAAGTATATGTTGTGTAGTGGCAAGGTTACAGGAAGGTTTTTATGCAGATGAGGTGTAGAGTTAGGGTTGAGAGATGGGCAGCATTAGGTTTAGGATTAGTACCATACCTCTCAACTGTCCAAATTTTCACAGAATGTCCAGATTTTTGCCTCATATTTTTTGGGCTATTCCTCATAAAATTTGTGGTTTTGTGGCAAATCACTGAGGATTGAAATAGCTAAATAATGTCATACATTTGAGTTTCATACTTCATTTCCTTCAGAAAATGCATGCTGAGACATACTGATAGTCTTGCAACTTTCTAAGTCTATAAGAGCAATATTTAAAATCTGTCCCTATTTTTGGACCTTTCGGCTTTGTCCAGATTTCTTGTGCTAAGAGGTTAAGAGGTATGGTTAGCACCCATTAGTAAGGTGATGCATGGGTGTGGAAATTGCTGTAACACTGCCACTATTCAGATGAACTTGAGGCTAGTGTTATGGGGGGATTGGTGTTAATATTGGGAGAGGCAATTGTTTTCCTTTCTCAATATTATTTCATTCAATATTTTTTGTTTTCGGTATTGTGCATGTTGAAACATTTTTTGTCTCTGTTTTCAATTCAACATTAAATTAGTTTGATCATACACAATAGAAATATATATATATATATATATATATATATATATATATATATATATATATATTGCCTTTCACATTCACTTGATACCATCAGCTCAGATGGGACCTCATTTTAAGCATCATTGCAAAATATAACACTTCACTCCCTCCCCTTCACCATACTAAACTATAGTTTCACCATGGAAATATAAACCCAAGTGCCTGTTGTTGATATAGAACTTAAATCTTCTGTCATCAGAAGTGATCATCAAACCAGCTGAACATCTGAAACTGTAATCCTTGTGTATATCATAATACTATAATCTTGTGCAGTCAGATTGTGTGGTTACAGGAGACATATTTCATAGAAAGATTCTCTAGTCCTATAGTGCAAACCGTTTTGTTTCCCAGAATTCAAATTAGTAAAAGAAAATCAACAATACAAATGTATACTCACTCTCATATTTATTTTCAACACAAATATGTGCCATATGCTGCCTATAATATCATGCCCACTTGCTATGAGTAAGTTATTGGCTCCATTTTGTGTCAATATTCAGGTCAGTGTTCAACTGTGGCACACTGATGATCCAGCTGTGACCTAGTGCACTAATAACCTAGCTGTAGTACACTGATGGCCCAGCTGTAGCACACTGATGACTCAGCTATAGCAGACTGATGACTCAACTATGGCAGAATTATGAGATAGCTGCGACACATTAGTGATCCAGCTGTGACACACTAATGAGCCATCTGTGAAACATTGAAGGTCCAGCTGTAGCACATTACATCAAAATGATGAGTCAGCTGCAGTACACTGATGATCCAGCTGTGAAACGCTGATGATTCAGCCATGGCACACTGATGATCCATCTGTAAAATATTGAAGATCCAGCTGTGGCACAGCAGTGATATGGCTCTAGTACACTGATGATCCAGTTGTGAAATACTGATGATCCAAAAGTGGTACACCAGTGATCCTGTTATGGCAGAATTATGTGCCAGCTATGGCACACTGAGGATCTAGTTGTGATACAGTGATAATCCAGCTGAGGCAGACTAATGATCCATCTGTAAAACAATGACAATCCAGCTGTGGTGCACTGATGATCCAGCTTTGAAACACTGCTGATCCAGCCATGGCAGACTGATGATTCTTCTGTGAAACACTAAAGATCCAGCAGTGGCACAGTGGTGGTCCAACTGAAAGACACTGATGATTCAGCTATGGCACACTGATGTTTCATCTGTGAAACATTTGAAGGGCTATCAGTGGCACAATGATGGTCCAGCTATAAAACACTGATGATCCAGATGTGGCACACTTCTGATCCATCTGTGAAATACTGAAAATCCAGCTGTGGTACAATGATGATCCAATTGTGGCACACTGATAATACAGCTCTGAAACACTGATGATCTGTCAGTGACACACTAATAATCCAGCTGTGGCATATAAACAAGTTTGCTGTGCTGTCCAATAATTACTCTCCTGAGAGACCCTTATGTTATTTCATGGAAATAACAACACAGATATCTATGCAATGCTTTACATTCTGTAAAAATGGGTATTTATACTGTTATGTAAAAGGTGGCTGCAAGATCATTCCTATTAAGATAATCTTTTCCACAAAGCATTTACACATGAACTTCGTTGCCGTTCCATTTTTATATTACATTATTCTTTCACCATGAGATAAACAAGTACAATGTACTGTGTAGGACTAAACTGCTTTATCTTAGTGTAAGGTTCGGCCACTGCAACTGACATTCTCCCAAAATGATGAAACATGTCTGCTGTCCTGACTTTTACTCATTGAATTGTAATATCATTGGTACCATGTAATTTCCCTTCTGACTGAATGCATCTTAATTATTTCACTACACTAATTGTTATGGCTATCTCACAACACTCAGTTTTCCACTTTGGTTCAAAGGTGGTGCTTCAGTTACCTTCCACATCCCAAAGATATGTCGTAGATGAATTTGAGCTCTTCCAAACTGGCCATAGTTATGCATGCAATGTAGATCAGTGCATGTTTGTGTGTGTGTGTGTGTGTGTGTGTGTGTGTGTGTGTGTGTGTGTGTGTGTGTGTGTGTGTGTGTGTGTGTGTGGGAGTGTGTGTATGTGTGGGTGTATAAGTGTTTCTGTGCATGGTGTATATTTTTTGTGTGTTTCGTCTGTGCCTCCATATGTATGTGTGTGTATATGTGTGTGTATGTATATATATATATATATATATATATATATATATATATATATATATATATATATATATAGTTTACTATGGTATGATCAAAACGGATTGGGTCGAACAGTTGCAACATCATAAAAGAAAAATTAATATGGAAACATCGGAAGACCGGAATGTCGACAATAGTAAGCATGAAAATGTGTATAAACATTTTCGACATTCCTGTCTTCCAGCTGTGTTACTTAGCTTACTTCTACTATTTTGCAGGGGGGCTATGCCCCCCTGCACCCTTAATGTGGGGGGCTGCACCCCCCATACCCTCTGCACATTAAATATACCAACTCCAAGATCGCACTACAGTGAGGAAATGGCCTACGTCCCTGTACCTCACTGAAACATGACCTCCCTCCACAGTCTTGGCACATTGTTTCCTGAAAGGTCAAGTTTATCATGCAACTCAACTAAATGTGGTCCACCACTTTTGGTTTGATTTCCTGCCCCTTGGAAACTGTGGTTTTGGACATCAGCCGTTTGACTTACTGCCATTCGCATAAGTCATAGTAAGCCATATATATTTATATATATATATATATATATATATATATATATATATATATATATATATATATATATATATATATATATATATCTGTGAGTGTGTCAAAGTGTGTGATAGACTGGTATCCTATCCAGTATTATTTTCTCTACCTTACACCTGCTGGTTGCCAGAATAGACTCTGACTCCTTCAAAACTCTAAACTGAACTGAGCAAATTATCAAAGAATGAATGAGCAAAGGAATGAATGAATGAATAATCGATGATGAAAGAATGAGTGAATGAATGAATGAAAGAATGAATGAACAATTAATATAGGAGAATCTTTATGTATTTCCTGTCATATCCTCTATAGTGAGACATGTAGGTATAATCTTTCATAAAATCTGTCTAGTTACTGTCATTTACATTTTCCCTTTTAAAAAGCATTTGCCTCAGGGTTTCATTCTTGCTCCATTTTGTTTTTTAATATGAATTTTATAGTTTCTTAAAATAAACATGAATGTTATTTGCCATGGTTTGAGATTCAGATATGACATACCAAAAATTTCTTAAAGTGATGAAAATATGTGTGTGTTTTTTTTTTCGGCTTGACCTTTACAGAAACAGGTTTTGTCTCCAAGATGAACCTGCCTGAGTTGTTCCACTGTAATCCATACTTGTTGAGATGGAGACAAGCAAAGAGACATGATTTTATTCCATGCACTTTTTGAAACTGGGCCAAGTTATGTTTTGCTGTGTGAACAGTAGTAAGCTGTACTTGTCTACTGCTCATTGAATCTGACTGACCGTATTCATTTATGGCAAATATGCTCTGAAATTCACGCACTGGCTGTACTATTTACTGAAAGGATTTATGCACTATATGAAAACACTGCTGCCATATTCAGTAACATGAATGTCATAGCTAACTCATAGTTCCTAGTCTTTGTTTACATTGAACATTAACTCTTCTCATTCACTTAGTGGCTGTATTTATAGTGGTCAAAGAGTTGTTTGCTTGAAGTATTAAGCTAAGCAGTGACTGGTAACTATTCTATGCCATAATCAACAGTTCTGAACCAGTATATTGACAGTGGTTTACTTGGTTAATAGGATCATATGTGTGTACTACGCTAATGACCACTAGGGCCTTTGTAAACCTAGCCATGCACCCCAAATCTCTTACAAATTCTGCTGCCCTAGGTAAGTGTAAGCAGGGGACTGAGAGATGAAACATTTACAAGCAGGGTCCTGTGAGATGAGCCATTTTACAGACTGTCTCTGCTCATTAGAGACAGTGGTGCCATACCAGGGATGAATTTCCTGTTCTCCATCCAATTATCCAAGTTACACTTGAATTGGGGTAGGGAGGATTTCTGCTTCACATGGATGGGGAGCCTGCTCCAGAGAAGAGGTAGTCTCCTATATACATACTTATTTCTCCAGCAGGTCCTATTGGTATTGTAGGCAAGGTTTAAGTCTTTAGAATGGGTAATTATGGTGCTTTTTTTTTTTTTTTTTTTTTTTTGCAGAGAGGCAGGAGGTCCATCAGAGTTGGGTCTGATGATTCCTTGTATGCCGGGGTAGTTCTCCCCTCAACAGCTTGTAAGACACAGAATGCAGGGATAAAACTTTGAGGTGGTCTGCACTGGACATTTTATTTATGCTCTACATTCATTTATTGAGGAACCTCTGTGGACGCTCTAATAGTTGGATGTGCCTGGTTAGGTACATACCAAAGGGGATATTATACTCCATGATAAGTCTGATGAATGCCAAATACAGTGGAACAATGATCTTCTTGGACCAAAATGCCTTTCTTTTTTATTATAAGTTGCACAACACAGAATTAATTCTTCACTACTGTAGACACATGATGGTCAAAGGCTAGAAATGTGTTCCCCAAGTCCTTGACTACTTGAGCAGCTCTAAGAGATGTGCTGTCAATATGACATTTACCAGAGATGGCTGACTTCCCAAAGCATATTATCATGCATTTCTTGACATTTCGTTTTAGTCAATGGCTCTGCAGCAGTTATTTGTCTGTGTCAGTCCTTCTTAGAGAACATTAGTGTCAGTAGGGGGATTCTATGACTGCTCCTAATTTGCAATCACATCACATTTGTTCAGCCAGAGGTATTTGTCATTAGTCTTGACTTCAGAAAAGTAGATGCCAAAAAGAAGTTGTCCTAGGACCAATCCCTGACAGACTCCACTGGTGACTGGCCACTTTGTAGAGGTGAACTCCCCAGTTCTAACTTCCTGGGTCCTGTCTGTGAGCTAGTTCGCTATCCACCAGGTGACATAAGGGTTTATACCTAACATCATGAGCTTGTCATCAATGCCCAAGTGGGGTATTGTGTTAAATGCCATGGCCAGGTCAAGATAGGCAGCATAAACCACTTCACCCTCATCCATTATTTTAGTGATCTTCTCAAGAGTTTATTGATTTGTTGACTGGGTGGTCCTAGTAAGGCAAAGGCATTTTTATTTGGGATACCCAAGTTGAAACAAAACACCAGGTTTTCCTGTCAGTATTTCAGTATTTCTGAATGGTTTACAATAGGTAGATGTTTCCATGAGTGCAGACTTAGGTCTGTGGACATTGACTGAATTCATTGCTGGTACAAAGTTACATTAATAAGTGACGGTAGTCCAATAAACCCTTAATTAGGATTTTATACAAAACTGAGGAAAATGCCTACAGAGTATTTATCAGTTCTGGTCAGAAACCTCAGAAATCCTGGAAAACTTTGATAATCCCTGTCTTGAAGTTGAACATGGGTATTTTGAATGGTATGCAAAAACAGTACAGCCTATACTATTTTACAGTATTTCTATGATAAGGTATCAAGCAAGATGAAAGACTTTATATACAGAGAAGTTTGAAGGATACTGGAGATTTATCAGTATTTAAATCTGTAAAGGAGGCAATTTCATAGTTTGTAGTTCTCATGGGCAGAGAGTTATTGCTGTCTGAGTTACATTTTCAGGAAACCTGAACAGTGGAATGGAAAGAAGAACTTTATCCAGTGAGATTATCTAAACAATGGAACATTTATGAGTCAGATGCTAGGTGACTTAGATCTATCCAAAGTTTCTTTTGGGTAACATTTCTCAAATGATTGCTGGCAATTTACTTGAGATCAGTTTGTGAGAGAATTTCTGCAGTTCTTAGAAAAGCAAAATTATTATAATAGGGCATTGACAGTCTTTCATTTATTAAAATGGCTCCAAGTGATGTAGGGTGACTGGCCCCTCCAAGTCCAATGGACTTTAAAATATCAGGGTGAGTTTCACTTGACTATCTGAATGATCAGTAATGCATATAAGATTTTTATTAGCAATAGGTCTGCAGAAGCTAATTAAATAAGAAAACTATGCAAAGTGGAGTTGCAAATCTATATAGATGCCAATGCATTTTTAAGATTTTCTACCACTGCTTGGCTTGCTTCCATTTTTCCTGATACACTTTCTGCTTGCCAGAGGTTTGGGTCATCCTTTGGGGATTGAGTTTCTATAATATTGGGGATTCTCAGATAATTGCTCAGTTTTAAAACTGAGATTCATGGATTCTATAATAAGATGTGGCCACAAATTGTAATAATTTGTTGACTGAGAAACCCTGCTGAGCCAAGAACAATTTTTAAGTGGGCTACCTACATTGCAATAAAATGCCAGGTCTTGCACTCAGCATTTCTGAACTTGCTTTCTTTCCTTTTTTATTATTATTAGATATTTAAACTAATATGGCATCATCTTCTGGCCTTTACTGAATATTCTGATGTTGGTTTTAAAATAGTCATCAGTAGAATGTGGAACATTAGGGACCATTCTATAAGAAAATATGCTTGTTTACTTATGATTTAGTAACATTAGTGGAAGGTATAAGCAGAAAGAAAAATCAGTGGATAAATAGGCACCCAGAATATTCCAGCACTTTTGAATGTGTTTTTTTTTTTTCTTGAACACTGGACAATTTTTTCAAGAAGGTTTTTAAGTAGTTTCGAATGTGACTGTGTTATAGTATTGGACCTCAGAAATGGTTTACCAGCTTAAGCAAAACCCCTTAGCTAGATGTCTGGAATTCAGGTTCATAGGTTCATAGGAAGGTACTAGGCTATCTGCCCAAGGTCATTTATAAGCCTAGCCAGAGTGTGTAGGCTTTTGCCGCCCCATTGATTAATTAACTGATCCTCTGTCAAGCAGAGCCAATGAAGTGATCCCAGGGGTGTATTTTCTATTACCCATCCACTCGTCAAGGTTTCTCTCAAAGAGTGTTAGTGAGGGGCTCTGCCTAATGTAGTTTGGAATTTTGTTCCAAAGCATGGGGAGTTTCTGTGACAGGAATCTATCCCTCCAGCATGTTCTATTTATTGTTGTTGCGAGGTTTAGCTCACTAGAGCGCGTGGCTCGCAGTGACTTGGATTTTTTTAGGTGGAGCATGTCCATCAATTCAGAGTTGGACATGGCTTTGTAAGTCAGGCAGAGATCACCTCTGAGTAAGCAATATGCCACTGAGTACAGCCGGAGTTTTTTTCAGTCGGGCTGCATAGGACATATGTTTGAGGCCAGTAATCCTCTTGGTGAGGTACTTTTGTGGTCTTTCCAGCTGTTGGAAGTGTCTTGTGAGGTACATCCCAAATGGGGAATTGTACTCTATGATTGGTCTGATGAGTGACGAGTAGAGGGGCACTATAACCTCTTTATTTCTAGATGCGAACCCTTTAGTAATTAGATGGGCCACATAGAAGGATTTCTTAACTACTTTGGCAATATGATTGTCAAAGGAGAGATTACTATTTACCTGGGTCCCCAGATCTCTTATTACCTCTTCTGTATTAAGGGGGCTGCCACCTATGTGGTAAATTGTGAGTGTTTTGTTTTTCCAAAATGGGATGACTATGCATTTTTTCATTTAGCCTGAGGGGATGACTTTGATACCAGGTGTCCGGCTCAGTAAGGCCTTTTGGATTATGTCCATGTCAGCCTGAGAGTCAATTATGGCCCCCAGTTTGCAGTCATCAGTGAACTTGGTTAGCCATAGTCCTCCTGTGTTTGTCTGTACTTCTGAGAAGTATATGCCAAACAGTAGGGGTCCCAGGACTGAGCCTTGTGGGACACCACTTGTGACTGGTTTAGAGTCAGACCTGGAGCTTATTATTCTTACCGTGTAAGTTCTGTCTGTAAGCCAGTTGGCAGCCCATCTCATGATGTAGGGCTTTATGTTTAGGCTGGTGAGTTTTTCTGTAATACCTGAGTGGGGAATGGTGTTGAAAGCCTTGGTGAGGTCAAGGTAGACTGTGTAAACAACCTTTCCCTTGTCTATGGCCTTGGTGACTGTCTCGAAGAAGTCAACCAGGTTTAGTAGGTATCATCTGCCCTTAACAAAGCCGAACTGGGTCGGGTCAAGTGTTTGGAGGTTCCCAATGTCTTTTTTAATGTGTTCCATGATGATACGCTCCATAGCCTTGCAGACCAGGCTAGTCAGACTTATCGGCCGATAGTTACCAGTGTCGGTTGTGGCCCTTCCTTTGTGGAGTGGAATAACCGGTACTGTGCACCATTCTATGGGCATGTAGCCTGTGGAGAGGCTGAGGTTGAACAGTGTGTTTAGGTGTGGGGTTAGTTCGTTCTGTAGTTCATGCAAGACAGCCTGGGACACCATCTGGCCCTACTGACGCTGTGTTTTTGGTTTTTGAAAGGGCTGTTTTCACCTGTGTCTGTGATTTCTGGGACACTACACTTTTCCGGTATTGTTGTGGGCCCTTTTGGGGGTGAGAGGGGGGTGAAGTTTGCACTGACTCTATCTGCCAGGATGTTGGCAATATCAGTAGGTTCAGTATATTTTGTGCTATTTTGCACTAATTCAGTGCATATCTGCGAGTTGCCAGGATTCTGGGATAAAGAGGTCCAATCAAGCAAAGTTTTTGCTAGGCGCCATTCATCATCTTCAGTCTCCCTTTTCCAGTTTTTTCAACATGGGGTCGGGGTATCATGTTAACTGTCACCATCTCTCTATATTCAGTGCCACACTCCTGCCTTCTTCAACAGTCATGCTTGACTGTCACAAATCTTCTCTCACACAATACATCCACCTCTTTGCTGGACATCCTCGTTTCCACTTACCTTCTTCCTGTCTGGCCCAAATCATATTCACCAGATTGTCTTCTGCTTTTCTGCATGTGTCCAAACCACCATAATCAGTTTTTTTATCTGTTCTGCAATTGGAATTACTTTAGCTTCTGCTCTTATATTGTCATTTCTTGATCTGTCCCACAGTGTGCATCCTACCACCCTTCTCAGGTACTTCATTTCCATAACTTCTAGCTTCCTCATCTGATTCACCTTTAATGTCCAGGTTTCTGTATCATACAGTAGTACTGGTCACACCACTGTCTTGTACACCTTACTTTTCAGCTTCTTTGGCATTCTTCTGTCATAAACTACACCTCAGACTCTATGCAGCCCCTCTGATTCTAGATTTACCCTCTTCACTCAGACATCCCTTCTCCTCAACCACTGATTCCAGATACTTGAAGCTTTTTTCCTGTTCCACTACCTTCCCTTCTATCTCAATTCTCAGCTTCTTCTGATTTCCCCAACTTGCTAAAATTGCAGCTGTCTTATCTGTTCTTAGTTTGATCCCATGTGCCTTCAGTTTTGCATTCCATTCCCCTATCCTTTGCTGAAGTTCTTGCTCAGAGTCTGCCTGTAATGTCACATCTGTTATCTGTTCCCTCCGACCTGTTTGCGAATATAGTCCATCACCAGTATGAACAGCAGTGGGCTCAGAGCTGAATTAAACACTGTTCAAACTTGAGTAATTGGGTCCTTGTACATAGCCTGCCCTAATTCTACCAATGTTTCTGGGACTTCGAACCACTGCAGTACTGCCCAAATCAGCTTTCTTTGACCTTGTCATATGCTTTCTCCAAGTCTAGCAATGCCCAGTTGGACTCTTTCCAAATCTCTATCTTCTTCTCAACTATCTGTCTCATTGCAAACATCAGGTCAGTTGTGTTGTATCCTGATCTGAATCCAAACTGTTCATCTCCCATCTTACATTCTGCTACTCTGCGTATCTAGCCACTGAAGCCTAGAAGTTAAACAGATAAACTAATAACGAACAAATCAATGTATGCTAACCCACAAACACCAATACCCACACACAAACATAGTTTTCTCCTAAGTAGCCATGGGCATTGTTCAAGGTTGGAGAATGATGGTTTTACACCTCTGATATCTATATTATTAAATTAAAACATGTTTAACCCTTCTGCTTCCCCTGAAATGTATAATGACCACAGTAAACTAATTATTGCATTATCATCCATACTGCTCAAACTCCTGTTGAGAAGACTAGTTTAAACCCAGATGTTTTCTTCCATTGCAAATGAAATATTTTATCATAACTTGAATAACGAGATCATAGGAAATACTGCTAATAAATTGTGTGCATTAAACAAATCTAAAATTGTTTCTGGTATCGTTAATGAACTGGTTATAAAAATAAGAAATCTAAAAAAGCATGTTTTATGTAAACATAAAATTGTTTCTCTTATCGTGAGATTGTTTGCTTGAAAGAAAAGATGTTTTTGGAAGTAGATAATTATTTTATTCCATTGTAAAGACTGAACTCTAAGATAAAGAACTCTAAGAGACTTTGAAATGAAATGTTTAGGCTGAAGACAGATATCAGAAACATAAGTGTGAAAAAACAAGTCACAAGAAAGGTTAAAGACAAATCATCTCACATTAAAATTTGTTGTGCAGCAAAAAATGTATTTGCTTAAGTCCTACTTGCCTATAACATTACATGTTCATAGAACACACTGCCTTACTGCCATAATGGTAGTACTGCCCTGTCAATCTACCAAGGCTCAGAGCTCCTCCACCTGCCTGTCTATGAGTGTGATGGACCAATTGCCTGAGAATACAGACGCTGCTTTACAGAGAAGACCCTTTCAGTTTTCTAGAGTCCAGAAGGAAGAGAAGCTGAAAATAGGAGCTTATGAATAGCTACTGTTCCAACCCAAAAACCACACACACACACACACACACACACACACACACACACACACACACACACACACACACACACACACACACATACACACAAAACAAAAAAGACCAATGAAACAGGTGGGAAGAAGGAAAGACCTGGATGACTGCTCAACTGTGCTCTCCACCACTATAACTCTCATCTGATGAAGGGTGGCACTAGTAACTGAGATTCCAGGGAACGTAAGTGCTAGGTCCAGCAATTTCAGACATACCACTGAATTTTCCACTTGTTGAGATTGGCCAGTGGTATCTTGACAATCATGGATGCCATAAATCCTAGAATTTTTAGGAATTGTCTTGCTGAGGTAAAGTTCCTCCTGGAGAATTCCCGTAACACCACCTGGTAAGACAGGACCTTGCCTTCAGAAAGAATGGCCATTCTGTTATTGGAGTCAATTAAGCACCCCCAGGAAAATGAGTCTTTGTGAGGGTATCAGGCACAACCTCTGAAGGTTCAGTTTGAACTCTGGCTGGGAGATTAAGGTTGAGGCCTTCTGAAGCAATTCTAAACACCTGAACACAGGTTCTGGTCAAGTCATTAAGTCGTCCAAGTACAGAAGAATGTGAATGTCAAGAGTGCAACAGTGAGCCACTACAAAGCAAGGCATTTGGTAAACATGCAGGGTGCACTGGGTAGCCCAAAGGGCAATGCAGAGAACCGGTAATGTGCACAAGAGACAAAAAATCTTAGATATCTCCTGAAACAATAAGCAATGAAGATATGGTGATACTCATGCTGCAAGTCCAGGATCATCATGAAGCAGAAGTCCAGCAAAAGAGGAAGCACTGTCTGCAGGGCAAGTATCTTGAACTTGGGAACTTTGACAGAGTTATTCAGAAAGGATAGGTCCAACATAGGTCTCCATGGTGACTCTTTTTTGGGAACCAGGAAAATTCTGGAGTACAAACATTTCATCCTTTCTGCAGGAGGAACCACTTCTATGATCTCTGCATCAAGTATCTGCTGGAGTACAGGAGGGAATAACAAATCCTGTTCCAGTGGGTGAGGGGGTATGCATTGCCACCTCTACCTCTGCCAACAATGTTGAGCGCCCATTGTTCAGAAAATACTGACAACCAGGCCACCTTGTTGAGAACTAACATTTGAAATGGTGAACTCAGAGGAGGACTTGGGAAAGACAGCTGCCCCATCTTGGCATAGTCATGTTATGGGTGTATCCTTTTATGGAAAAAGAATGCCTCCTGTTATGTTTGGTAGAATTCTCATCCTGCCATTTACTTTTATTGCCTTGGCTTTTGTTTGCTGGGAGTTCTGTTTGTTGGACTAATGAAAATTAGCCTGCTCATTGGAGGGAAAGGTGTTAATATGGAATATTTCAGACACCCCTTACATCAATTTACTTCTTTATGACAGCAGACATCACAGCATTTTTAGAAACAGTATCAGCCCCTTCCAAAGCACTCCTTAAAGCATGTTAAGACACCTGAGAAACTTAGGACAAAATATCTTTGACACAGCAGATAACAATGCAGCAAACTTGTCTAAACTGCACATACATCTCACAGCAAACTTCTATATAAACCTTAAAGGCTACCATGTTGGAATGTACTGGATTCTTTCTCTGAAATTCTAGACACTTACCTAGCTTATTTGAAGGGACAGAGTTTGATGAAGACATAATATTTTTGTTTGAAAATGTCACTTGGGGCACACCAGCAGGATCCACAGACAAGGGGGCTTAGAGACCAGGCATGATGAAGCACACCCTGAATTTCTTAAACACTTTTTAGGCAAAGAATCATTCAATAGAGGAGAATTACAAGCTTTCTTAAAAATATCCTCCAACCCTGGGATTAATGGAGCAAGGCCAGCACATCTGGGTCCTCATCCTCAAGAAGATTATATACCCTGTTGGCCTTGGAACAACCAAAGATTGCTCCCAATTGACTACACTACTAAATCAAGCCAGCACTTGGAAAAAATAAAAAAATCTGTTTGGGATTCTGCACCTGTTTGTCCTCAGAGGAAGTTGACTGATCAGACTCTGACACTTCTGAAATGTCAGACTTGGAATCCCTCTCGAAATCTGGATTCCTGATTGAATGTGGTGTGAGCATTGGCATTATTCATAACTATGGATTGCACTCAGTAATCAACTGCCTGAACAATAGAGCCAACAATCAGGTAAAAACCCAGTCAGAGACTGTTGCCCTGTAATGTGTTGGGCCTTCTGCCGCTTTTTTGTATGCATTACACACGTACACAAGTGGGAGAATCCCACAGGAGAGGCGTATCAACATTGGCAAAGCATTCTGCACCCCTGACTACCCTGCACCTAAAGAGTACCTGAACCAGGCATTGTTACAGCCCTGAATGACATGTCTAACCCTTATAACATGCACAGTTGTGGTACTACCACCACACCAGGGGACCTAGAGGCAAGAGAAGGTGAATGGTCCAAATGCCTGCTTAAGGGTACTGCAGAGTGAAAAGACATAGGCTCAGACATATTTCTTGACTCATTTCTATGTTATTTATGTGCACAAGGTATAGATAGGGGGAGTGGGGACCATATCTGAGTCCATGAAGACAGGTGATGAGAAACCAGGCAGCTCAATATTAAGTACTGACTATACAGGCAGCACAGTAAAAACATGATCAAATTGCACTTTTCTTCTTCTAAATAGCAATCTAAAGCCTATTTCTGTTGGAATACTATTCTGAACACTGCACTGAGAAAAATGACAGTATTTTCAGTAACAAAGTTTAAAACACAAAATACATGCACAGAAGTCCCCTGATTTGTTTAAAGGCTAGTTTCAGTGCAAATGAATGGATACAGCCTAAAAGAGTATTAGAGAAGAAATAAATTATAAACTGATAAAAATTCCTGTCAGAAATGTTTAACATACAAAATGACACTAAACTCGCTATTTAAATGAAAAAAAAAATAAAATACTGTATCATCTCAAAAAATCATAACCCCAAAGAAAAAATGTAATATCAATAGGTTTTCTAGTCAAAATGTCCAAATGAAGCTTTTAATTAGCATACTTTACTATACTGATCAAAGTAAAAACAATACCATCGTTGTTTGTGTTTGTGAATATTTGTGTCCAAGTATATTTTGTGTAGTAGCAAGCTTACAGGAAGATTTTTATGTAGATGAAGTGTAGAGTTAGGGTTGAGAGAAGGGCAGCATTAGGTTTAGGGTTAGTACCATACCTCTCAACTGTCCAAATTTTCACAGAATGTCCAGATTTTTGCCTCATATTTTTTGGGCTATTCCTCAAAAATTTGTGGTTTTCTGGCAAATCACTGAGGATTGAAATAGCTAAATAACCCTATCTTTGAAATAGCTAACCCTATCTTTTAATGTAAACATTTTACCAATTTTAATTTTAATTTTACTGCATTATTGTCATTATTGCTGCTTGGAGCTTTTCTCCCCGGGCCTCTACTGAAAATTGACATCTATCCAGTTAGACTAGCCCGGTCAACAAATGTAAAATAAAATAAAATAAAATAAAATAAATAAATAATGTCATACATTTGAGTTTCAGACTTCATTTCCTTCAGAAAATGCATGCTGAGACATACTGATAGTCTTGCAACTTTCTAAGTCTATAAGAGCAATATTTAAAATCTGTCCCTATTTTTGGACCTTTCGGCTTTGTCCAGATTTCTTGTGCTAAGAGGTTAAGAGGTATTGTTAGCACCCATTAGTAAGGTGGTGCATGGGTGTGGAAATTGCTGTAACACTGCCACTATTCAGATGAACTTGAGGCTAGTGTTATGGGGGGATTGGTGTTAATATTGGGAGAGGCAATTGTTTTCCTTTCTCAATATTATTTCATTCAATATTTTTTGTTTTCGGTATTGTGCATGTTGAAACATTTTTTGTCTCTGTTTTCAATTCAACATTAAATTAGTTTGATCATACACAATAGAAATATATATATATATATATATATATATATATATATATATATATATATATATATTGCCTTTCACATTCACTTGATACCATCAGCTCAGATGGGACCTCATTTTAAGCATCATTGCAAAATATAGCACTTCACTCCCTCCTCTTCACCATACTAAGCTATAGTTTCACCATGGAAATATAAACCCAAGTGCCTGTTGTTCATATAGAACTTAAATCTTCTGTCATCAGAAGTGAGCATCAAACCAGCTGAACATCTGAAACTGTAATCCTTGTGTATATCATAATACTATAATCTTGTGCAGTCAGATTGTGTGGTTACAGGAGACATATTTCATAGAAAGATTCACTAGTCCTATAGTGCAAACTGTTTTGTTTCCCAGAATTCAAATTAGTAAAAGAAAATCAACAACATAAATGTATACTCACTCTCATATTTATTTTCTACACAAATATGTGCCATATGCTGCCTATAATATCATGCCCTCTTACTATGAGTAAGTTATTGGCTCCATTTTGTGTCAATATTCAGGTCAGTGTTCAACTGTGGCACACTGATGATCCAGCTGTGACCTAGCGCACTAATGACCTAGCTGTAGTACACTGATGGCCCAGCTGTAGCACACTGATGACTCAGCTATAGCAGACTGATGACTCAACTATGGCAGAATTATGAGACAGCTGCGACACATTAGTGATCCAGCTGTGACACACTAATGAGCCATCTGTGAAACACTGAAGGTCCAGCTGTAGCACATTACATCAAAATGATGAGTCAGCTGCAGTACACTGATGATCCAGCTGTGAAACGCTGATGATTCAGCCATGGCACACTGATGATCCATCTGTAAAATATTGAAGATCCAGCTGTGGCACAGCAGTGATACAGCTCTAGTACACTGATGATCCAGTTGTGAAATAATGACGATCCAAAAGTGGTACACCAGTGATCCTGTTATGGCAGAATTATGTGCCAGCTATGGCACACTGAGGATCTAGTTGTGATACAGTGATAATCCAGATGAGGCAGACTAATGATCCATCTGTAAAACAACAACAATCCAGCTGTGGTGCACTGATGATCCAGCTTTGAAACACTGCTGATCCAGCCATGGCAGAATGATGATTCTTCTGTGAAACACTAAAGATCCAGAAGTGGCACAGTGGTGGTCCAACTGAAAGACACTGATGATTCGGCTATGGCACACTGATGTTTCATCTGGGAAACATTGAAGGGCTATCAGTGGCACAGTGATGGTCCAGCTATAAAACACTGATGATCCAGATGTGGCACACTTCTGATCCATCTGTGAAATACTGAAAATCCAGCTGTGGTACAATGACGATCCAATTGTGGCACACTGATAATACAGCTCTGAAACACTGATGATCTGTCAGTGACACAC
>NC_056727.1:507435035-507485035 GCF_019279795.1 Protopterus annectens | reverse complement strand
AGTGGTGTTATGTATATAACTAAAAACCATAAATAAAACACTATATATACAATACCAGTTGAAGTAAAATGAATTAAAATAAATTCATGTGTTAAATAATATAATATTGAAGAAACAATTATAATTAATTGTAAAAAGATGTCATAACCTAGGTCAGTGTTGGAGAACCTGTGTATTTGTTGTTCAATAAACTTGTCTTGGTTGAGCTTCGAGCCTTCGTGGGATTTTTCAAGTTTTCTTTGGTTCCTTGGTTGGTTGACGTAAGGGTTTATACCTAACATCATGAGCTTGTCATCAATGCCCAAGTGGGGTATTGTGTTAAATGCCATGGCCAGGTCAAGGTAGGCAGCGTAAACCACTACACCCTCACCCATTATTTTAGTGATCTTCTCAAGAGTTTATTGATTTGTTGAGTGGGTGGTCCTAGTAAGGCAAAGGTATTTTTATTTGGGATACCCAAGTTGAAACAAAACACCAGGTTTTCCTGTCAGTATTTCAATATTTCTGAATGGTTTACAATAGGTAGATGTTTCCATGAGTGCAGACTTAGGTCTGTGGACATTGACTGAATTCATTGCTGGTACAAAGTTACATTAATAAGTGACAGTAGTCCAATAAACCCTTAATTAGGATTGTATACAAAACTGAGGAAAATGCCTACAGAGTATTTATCAGTTCTGGTCAGAAACCTCAGAAATCCTGGAAAACTTTGATTCTCTCTGTCTTGAAGTTGAACATGGGTATTCTGAATGGTATGCAAAAACAGTACAGCCTATACTATTTTACAGTATTTCTATGATAAGGTATCAAGCAAGATGAAAGATTTTATATACAGAGAAGTTTGAAGGATACTAGAGATTTATCAGTATTTAAATCTGTAAAGGAGGCAATTTCATAGTTTGTAGTTCTCGTGGGCAGAGAGTTATTGCTGTCTGAGTTACATTTTCAGGAAACCTGAACAGTCTAATGGACAGAACTTTATCCAGTGAGATTATCTAAACAATGGGAAATTTATGAGTCAGGTGCTAGGTGACTTAGATCTATCCAAAGTTTCTTTTGGGGAACATTTCTCAAATGATTGCTAGCAATTTACTTGAGATCAGTTTGTGAGGGAATTTCTGCAGTTCTTAGAAAAGAAAAATTATTATAATAGGGCATTGACAGTCTTTCATTTATTAAAATGGTTCCAAGTGATGTAGGGTGACTGGCCCCTCCAAGTCCAATGGACTTTAAAATATGAGGGTGAGTTTCACTTGACTATCTGAATGATCAGTAATGCATATAAGATTTTTATTAGCAATAGGTCTGCAGAAGCTAATTAAATAAGAAAACTATGCAAAGTGGAGTTGCAAATCTATATATATGCCAATGCATTTTTAAGATTTTCTACCACTGCTTGGCTTGCTTCCATTTTTCCTGATACACTTTCAGCTTGCCAGAGATTTGGGTCATCCTTTGGGGATTGATTTTATATAATATTTTGGGGATTCTCAGATAATTGCTCAGTTTTAAAACTGAGATTCATGGATTCTATAATAAGATGTGGCCACAAATTGTAATAATTTGTTCATAGGTTCATAGGTTCATACTAGGCTATCTGCCCTAGGGCATTTATAAGCCTAGCCAGAATGTGTTTGGCTTTCGCCACCCATTTTAAATTTATTTTGCTATGCCCTTTTTTGAGGTTAGAATACTGTGCCTCTGTCTAACAGTGACACAGAAGTGATACCCGGGGTAAACCTACGATCTCCCATCCACTCATCAAGATTCCTCTTGAAGAGAGTCATTGAGGGACTCTGCCTAACCTGGACTGGGATTTTATTCCAGAGTGAAGGGAGCCTCTGGGTTATGAATCTGTCCCTCCAGCATGTCCTATTTATTTCAGTGCTGAGGTTCAAGTCTCTCGAGCGCGTAGCTCAATGGGATTTGGATTTTCTGAGGTGCAGCATGTCCATTAATTCTGGGTTGGACATGGCTTTGTACGTCAGGCACAGATCGCCTCTGAACAGGCGGTATGCCACTGAGTAGAGCTGGAGTTTCTTTAACCGGGCAGCATATGGCATCTGTTTGAGCCCTTTGATCCTCTTGGTGAGGTACTTTTGGGGTCTTTCCAGTTGCTGCAGGTGTCTGGTAAGGTACATCCCAAAAGGGGCATTGTACTCAATTATGGGCCTGATGAGGGATGAGTAAAGAGGCACGATGACGTCCCCTGATCTAGATGTGAATCCCTTCATGATTAGGTGGGCTATATAAAATGTTTTTCTAACCACTTTGGCCACGTGGTTGTCAAATGAGAGAATGATATCAACTTGGGTCCCCAGGTCCCTAATTACTTCTTCTGTACTTAATGGATTACCACCTATGTGGTAATTTGTGGGCACTTTGTTTTTGCCAAAGGGGATGACTATTCACTTTTTGGCATTTAGCTTGAGGCCATGGCTCTGGCACCAGTTGTCTGTTTCTATGAGGCCCTTTTGGAGGATGCTTGTGTCGGCTGGAGAGTCAATTATGGTGCCCAGTTTGCAGTTATCTGTGAACTTGGTCAGCCACAGTCCTTCCGTGTTGGCCTGTACCTCCGAGAAATATATACCGAACAAGAGAGGTCCCAGGACAGAGCCTTGTGGGACACCACTTGTAACTGGTTTGGAGTCTGACATGGCTCCAGCAATTCTAACCATGTGGGTTCTGTCTTTGAGCCAGTTTGCAATCCATCTAGTGACATAGGGGTTTATATTTAAGCTGGTGAGCTTATCTATAATGCCCGAGTGGGGTATTGTATCGAAGGCTTTTGCGAGGTCCAGGTAGGCTGTGTGGACCACCTTCCCCTCGTCAATGGCCTTGGTGACTGTTTCAAAGAAATCAACCAGGTTTAAGAGGCAGGATCTGCCCTTAACAAAGCCGAACTGGGTAGGATCCAGTGTTTGTAGGTCCCCAATATCTTTATTTATGAGGTCTATATCTATATATATATATGCCAATGCATTTTTAAGATTTTCTACCACTGCTTGGCTTGCTTCCATTTTTCCTGATACACTTTCTGCTTGCCAGAGGTCTGGGTCATCCTTTGGGGATTGATTTCATATAATATTGGGGATTCTCAGATAATTGCTCAGTTGACTGAGAAACCCTGCTGAGCCAAGAACAATTTTTAAGTGGGCTACCTATATTGCAATAAAATGCCAGGTCTTGCACTCAGCATTTCTGAACTTGCTTTCTTTCCTTTTTTTATTATTATTAGATATTTAAACTAATATGGCATCATCTTCTGGCCTTTATTAAATATTCTGATGTTGGTTTTAGAATAGTCATCAGTAGAATGTGAAACATTAGGGACCATTCTATAAGAAAATATGTTTGTTTACTTATGATTTAGTAACATCAGTGGAAGATATAAGCAGAAAGAAAAATCAGTGGATAAATAGGCACCCAGAATATTCCAGCACTTTTGAATGTGTTTTTTTTTTTCTTGAACACTGGACAATTTTTTCAAGAAGGTTTTTAAGTAGTTTGGGATGTGACTGTGTTATAGTATTGGACCTCAGAAATGGTTTACCAGCTTAAGCAAAACCCCTTAGCTAGATGTCTGGAATTCAGGTTCATAGGTTCATAGGAAGGTACTAGGCTATCTGCCCAAGGTCATTTATAAGCCTAGCCAGAGTGTGTAGGCTTTTGTCGCCCCATTGATTAATTAACTGATCCTCTGTCAAGCAGAGCCAATGAAGTGATCCCAGGGGTGTATTTTCTATTACCCATCCACTCGTCAAGGTTTCTCTCAAAGAGTGTTAGTGAGGGGCTCTGCCTAATGTAGTTTGGAATTTTGTTCCAAAGCATGGGGAGTTTCTGTAACAGGAATCTATCCCTCCAGCATGTTCTATTTATTGTTGTTGCAAGGTTTAGCTCACTAGAGTGCGTGGCTCGCAGTGACTTGGATTTCTTTAGGTGGAGCATGTCCATCAATTCTGAGCTGGACATGGCTTTGTAAGTCAGGCAGAGATCACCTCTGAGTAAGCAATATGCCACTGAGTACAGCCGGAGTTTTTTTCAGTCGGGCTACATAGGACATATGTTTGAGTCCAGTAATCCTCTTGGTGAGGTACCTTTGTGGTCTTTCCAGCTGTTGGAAGTGTCTTGTGAGGTACATGCCAAATGGGGCATTATACTCTATGATTGGTCTGATGAGTGACGAGTAGAGGGGCACTATAACCTCTTTATTTCTAGATGCAAACCCTTTAGTAATTAGATGGGCCACATAGAAGGATTTCCTAACTACTTTGGCAATATGATTGTCAAAGGAGAGATTACTATTTACCTGGGTCCCCAGATCTCTTATTACCTCTTCTGTATTAAGGGGGCTGCCACCTATGTGGTAAATTGTGGGTGTTTTGTTTTTCCAAAATGGGATGACTATGCATTTTTGGCATTTAGCCTGAGGGTATGACTTTGACACCAGGTGTCTGTCTCAGTAAGGCCTTTTTGGATTATGTCCATGTCAGCCGGAGAGTCAGTTATGGCCCCCAGTTTGCAGTCATCAGTGAACTTGGTTAGCCATAGTCCTCCTGTGTTTGCCTGTACTTCTGAGAAGTATATGCCAAACAGTAGGGGTCCCAGGACCGAGCCTTGTGGGACACCACTTGTGACTGGTTTAGAGTCAGACCTGGAGCTCGCTATTCTTACAGTGTGAGTTCTGTCTATAAGCCAGTTGGCAACCCATCTCATGATGTAGGGGTTTATGTTTAGTCTGGTGAGTTTTTCTGTAATACCTGAGTGGGGAATGGTGTCGAAAGCCTTGGCGAGGTCAAGGTAGACTGTGTAAACAACCTTTCCCTTGTCTATGGCCTTGGTGACTGTCTTGAAGAAGTCAACCAGGTTTAGTAGGCATCATCTGCCCTTATCAAAGCCGAACTGGGTCAGGTCAAGTGTTTGGAGGTTCCGAATGTTTTTTTTAATGAGTTCCATGATGATACGCTCCATAGCCTTGCAGACCAGGCTAGTCAGACTTATGGGCTGATAGTTACCAGGGTCGGTTGTGGCCCCTCCTTTGTGGAGTGGAATAACCGGTGCTGTGCACCATTCTATGGGCATGTAGCCTGTGGAGAGGCTGAGGTTGAACAGCGCGTTTAGGTGTGGGGTTTGTTCGTTCTGTAGTTCATGCAAGACGCAGCCTGGGACACCATCTGGCCCTACTGACGCTGTGCTTTTGACTTTTGAAAGGGCTGGTTTCACCTGTGTGTCTGTGATTTCTTTCTGGTATTGTTGTGGGCCCTTTTGGGGGTGAGAGGGGGGGTGAAGTTTGCACTGACTCTATCTGCCAGGATGTTGGCAATATCAGTAGGTTCAGTATATTTTGTGCTATTTTGCACTAATTCAGTGCATATCTGCGAGTTGCCAGGATTCTGGGATAAAGGGGTCCAATCAAGCAAAGTTTTTGCTAGGCGCCATTCATCATCTTCAGTCTCCCTTTTCCAGTTTTTTCAACATGGGGTCGGGGTATCATGTTAACTGTCACCATCTCTCTATATTCAGTGCCACACTCCTGCCTTCTTCAACAGTCATGCTTGACTGTCACAAATCTTCTCTCACACAATACATCCACCTCTTTGCTGGACATCCTCGTTTCCACTTACCTTCTTCCTGTCTGGTCCAAATCATATTCACCAGATTGTCTTCTGCTTTTCTGCATGTGTCCAAACCACCATAATCAGTTTTTTATCTGTTCTGCAATTGGAATTACTTTAGCTTCTGTCTTATATTGTCATTTCTTCATCTGTCCCACAGTGTGCATCCTACCACCAGGTACTTCATTTCCATAACTTCTAGCTTCCTCATCTGGTCCACCTTTAATGTCCAGGTTTCTGTATCATACAGTAGTACTGGTCACACCACTGTCTTGTACACCTTACTTTTCAGCTACTTTGGCATTCTTCTGTCATAAACTACACCTCAGACTCTATGCAGCCCCTCTGATTCTAGATTTAACCTCTTCACTCAGACATCCCTTCTCCTCAACCACTATTTCCAGATACTTGAAGCTTTTTTCCTGTTCCACTACCTTTCCTTCTATCTCAATTCTCAACTTCTTCTGATTTCCCCAACTTGTTAAAATTGCAGCTGTCTTATCTGTTCTTAATTTGATCCCATGTGCCTTCAGTTTTGCATTCCATTCCCCTATCCTTTGCTGAAGTTCTTGCTCAGAGTCTGCCTGTAATGTCACATCTGTTATCTGTCCCCTCCGACCTGTTTGCGAATATAGTCCATCACCAGTATGAACAGCAGTGGGCTCAGAGCTGAATTAAACACTGTTCAAACTTGAGTAATTGGGTCCTTGTACATAGCCTGCACTAATTCTACCAATGTTTCTGGGACTTCGAACCACTACAGTACTGCCCAAAATCAGCTTTCTTTGACCTTGTCATATGCTTTCTCCAAGTCTAGCAATGCCCAGTTGGACTCTTTCCAAATCTCTATCTTCTTCTCAACAATCTGTCTCATTGCAAACATCAGGTCAGTTGTGCTGTATCCTGATCTGAATCCAAACTGTTCATCTCCCATCTTACATTCTGCTACTCTGCGTATCTAGCCACTGGAGCCTAGAAGTTAAACAGATAAACTAATAACGAGCAAATCAATGTATGCTAACCCACAAACACCAATACCCACACACAAACATAGTTTTCTCCTAAGTAGCCATGGGCATTGTTCAAGGTTGGAGAATGATGGTTTTACACCTCTGATATCTATATTATTAAATTAAAACATGTTTAACCCTTCTGCTTCCCCTGAAATGTATAATGACCACAGTAAACTAATTATTGCATTATCATCCATACTGCTCAAACTCCTGTTGAGAAGACTAATTTAAACCCAGATGTTTTCTTCCATTGCGAATGAAATATTTTATCATAACTTGAATAAAGAGATCATGGGAAATACTGCTTCTAAACTGCGTGCATTAAACAAATCTAAAATTGTTTCTGGTATCGTTAATGAACTGGTTATAAAAAGAAGAAATCTAAAAAAGCATGTTTTATGTAAACATAAAATTGTTTCTCTTATAGTGAGATTGTTTGCTTGAAAGAAGAGATGTTTTTGGAAGTAATTATTGTATTCCATTGTAAAGACTGAACTCTAAGATAAAGAACTCTAAGAGACTTTGAAATTAAATGTTTAGGCTGAAGACAGATATAAGAAACAGAAGTGTGAAAAAACAAGTCACAAGAAAGGTTAAAGACAAATCATCTCACATTAAAATTTGTTGTGTAGCAAAAAATGTATTTGCTTAAGTCCTACTTGCCTATAACAGTACATGTTCATAGAACACACTGCCTTACTGCCATAATGGTAGTACTGCCCTGTCAATCTACCAAGGCTCAGAGCTCCGCCCGCTGCCTGTCTATGAGTGTGATGGACCAATCGCCTGAGAATACAGAGGCTGCTTTACAGAGAAGACCCTTTCAGTTTTCTAGAGACCAGAAGGAAGAGAAGCTGAAAATAGGAGCTTTCGGTTTACTTCTGAAGACACTGGAGGGTATAAATGTATCTCCAAACACCATCATATTGGGTGACTTCAACTACCCGAATATAGACTGGGAACATTACTCAAGCCCTAACTTTCTAGCCCAACGGTTCCTGGAGTAAATGCCATGGAACAGCTAGTGTGACTGTCCCACGAGAGGAGAAAATATACTAGATCTCATTATCACAAACATGGGGACAAAATGCTCCACACCGGAAGTATATCCCTCATTGGTGAGATCTGATCATAAACTAATCTCACTGGAAATCCACATCCCGCCCTCACCCCAAACAAAAAAGACCACAGTGAAGAACTTCTCTAAAGCAAACTTCACACTACTCAAGACTGGTGTGGTATCCTTCAAGGCCCCTGAGACAGTGGAAACCACAACCCAAGCTGCGGAAGCCCTTACAAATGCCTTCTATGAACACCTCCAGGACTGCATGGATCAGGCAATCCCAAATAAAACCAAGACTCTTTCCACAAAGGGCAAACATCCAGTCTGGTGGACCCCAGCCATTAACAAACTTTACAATAAGAGGAGAAAGCTATTACATGATAGAACAAAATCCATAAAAGGGAAGTCACCCTGATCATTACTAGTAAAAATACGAGCACTCATAAAATCAACTAAGGCCAATTTTGAGAGAAAAATTGCCATGGATTCAAAGGACAATCATAAGGCCTTTTTCAGCTATGTTAGGAACCTGGGTGGAAACTCCCAGATATGCTCAGAATTAGTCCAAAATGATACAAAAATCACTGAACCCACAGACATTGCCAACATACTGGCAGACAGGTTCAGTGCAAACTTCACCCCTCTCCCCTAAAGGAGAGATAACTATCCCAGCGGAGTGTAGCCTCCCAGACATCTCAAATGCGCAGGTGAAAGCTGCTCTCTCTAAAGCTAAAAACACAGCATCAATGTGACCGGATGGTGTCCCCGGCTGTGTGCTACATGAGCTAAATGAGGAATTAAACCCGCACATAAGGCAGCTGTTTAATCTCAGCCTTACCACAGGATACGTGCCCAAGGAGTGGTGTACGACAACTGTGGTCCCACTCCACAAAGGCAGTTCTTCTACGGACACTGGTAATTACCGCCCCATAAGCTTAACAAGTCTAGTCTGCAAAGCTATGGAGAGGATCATAATGGAGCTCATAAACAAAGATATAGGGGACTTGCAGACATTGGACCCGACCCAGTTTGGCTTCGTCAAGGGAAGATCATGCCTTTTGAACTTGGTTGACTTCTTCGAAACAGTCACCAAGGCCATTGATGAGGGAAAGGCAGTCCATACAGCCTACCATGACCTTGCAAAGGCTTTCAACACAATACCCCACTCGGGTATTGTAGAAAAACTTACCAGCTTAAATGTAAACCCATATGTCACAAGATGGGTTGCAAACTGGCTTAAGGACAGAACCCACAGGGTTAGAGTTGCTGGCGCTATGTCAGACTCCAAGCCGGTCACAAGTGGTGTCCCACAGGGCTCGGTCCTTGGCCCCCTATTGTTCGGCATCTACTTCTCAGAAGTACAGGCCAACATGGGAGGACTTTGGCTGACAAAGTTTGCAGATGACTGCAAACTGGGCGCCATAGTGGAAAGTGCATCGGACATGGATATCCTTCAGAAGGGACTCACGGAAACAGATAGCTGGTGCCAGAGCCATGGCCTGAAGTTAAACGCCAAAAAATGTATAGTCATACCCTTCAGGAAAAACAAGGTAACCCCAAGCTACCATATAGGTGGCAATCCACTAAGCACAGAAGAGGTTATCAGGGACCTGGGGACCCAGGTTGACAGTGGCCTTTCTTTTGACACTCAGGTTGCTAAAGTGGTTAGAAAGACCTTCTACATTGCCCACCTAATCATGAAGGGATTCACATCCAGATCTAGTGAGGTCATTGTTCCCCTGTACTCTTCACTTATCAGACCAATGATCGAGTACAATGCCCCATTCGGGATGTATCTCGCCCGACATCTGCAGCAATTGGAGAGACCCCAAAAGTTTCTCACCAAAAGGATAAAGGGACTCCAAAATCTGTCATATGCTGCCAGATTGAAGAAACTCCAGCTCTAATCAGTCGCATACCGTCTGCTCAGAGGTGACATGTGACTGACATACAAGGCCATGTCCAACCCGGAATTAATGGACATGCTCCACCTCAAAAAATCCAAATCCACCAAAACCACTAGAGCAAGCGACTTAAACCTTAGCACGGATATAAATAGGACGTGCTGGAGGTATAGATTTATCACTCAGAGACTCCCTATGCTGTGGAATAGAGTCCTGGTCCATGTGAGGCAGAGCACCTCGCTGGCTCTGTTCAAGAGAAATCTTGACCTGTGGATGGGAGATCGTAGGTTTACCCCGGGAATCATCTCTGTGTCACTGCTGGACAGAGGCACAACAAACTAATGGGTACAGTATTTTTTCATATAAGGGGTGGCGTAAGCCACAAAAATTCGGGCTAGGCTTATAAATGCCTTGGGGCAGATAGCCTAGTATAAACCTATGAACCTATGAACCTATGAATAGCTACTGTTCCAACCCAAAAACCACACACACACACACACACACACACACACACACACACACACACACACACACACACACACACACACACACACACACACACACACAAAACAAAAAAGGCCAACGAAACAGGTGGGAAGAAGGAAAGACCTGGATGACTGCTCAACTGTGCTCTCCACCACTATAACTCTTATCTGATGAAGGGTGGCACTAGTAACTGAGATTCCAGGGAATGTAAGTGCTAGGTCCAGCAATTTCAGATATACCACTGAATTTTCCACTTGTTGAGATTGGCCAGTGGTATCTTGACAATCATGGATGCCATAAATCCTAGAATTTTTAGGAATTGTCTTGCTGAGGTGAAGTTCCTCCTGGAGAATTCCTGTAACATCATCTGGTAAGACAGGACCTTGCCTTCAGAAAGAATGGCCATTCTGTTATTGGAGTCAATTAAGCACCCCCAGGAAAATGAGTCTTTGTGAGGGTATCAGGCACAACCTCTGAAGGTTCAGTTTGAACTCTAGCTGGGAGATTAAGGTTGAGACCTTCTGAAGCAATTCTAAACAGTTGAACACAGATTCTGGTAAAGTCATTAAGTCGTCCAAGTACAGAAGAATGTGAATGTCAAGAGTGCAGCAGTGAGCCACTACAAAGCAAGGCATTTGGTAAACATGCAAGGTGCACTGGGTAGCCCAAAGGGCAATGCAGAGAACTGGTAATGTGAACAAGAGACAAAAAAATCTTAGATATCTCCTGAAACAATAAGCAATGGAGATATGGTGATACTCATGCTGCAAGTCCAGGATCACCATGAAGCAGAAGTCCAGCAAAAGAAGAAGCACTGTCTGCAGGGCAAGTATCTTGAACTTGGGAACTTTGACAGAGTTATTCAGAAAGGATAGGTCCAACATAGGTCTCCATGATGACTCTGTTTTGGGAACCAGGAAAATTCTGGAGTACAAACCTTTCATCCTTTCTGCAGGAGGAACCACTTCTATGATCTCTGCATCAAGTATCTGCTGGAGTACAGGAGGGAATAACAAATCCTGTTCCAGTGGGTGAGGGGGTATGCATTGCCACCTCTACCTCTGCCAACAATGTTGAGCGCCCATTGTTCAGAAAATACTGACAGCCAGGCCACCCTGTTGAGAACTAACATTTGAAATGGTGAACCCAGAGGAGGACTTGGGAAAGACAGCTGCCCCATCTTGGCATAGTCATGTTATGAGTGTATCCTTTTATGGAAAAAGAATGCCTCTTGTTATGTTTGGTAGAATTCTCATCCTGCCATTTACTTTTATTGCCTTGGCTTTTGTTTGGCTGGGAGTTCTGTTTGTTGGACTAATGAAAATTAGCCTGCTCATTGGAGGGACACTTGTTAATATGGAACATTTCAGACACCCCTTACATCAATTTACCTCTTTATGACAGCAGACATCACAGCATTTCTAGAACCAGTATCAGCCCCTTCCAAGGCACTGTTTAAAGCATGTTAAGACACCTGAGAAACATTGGATGAAATATCTTTGAAACAGATTTTTTTGCTCAGCAGATATCAATGCAGCAAACTTGCCTAAACTGTACATACATCTCACAGCAAACTTCTATATAAACCTTAAAGGCTACCATGTTGGAATGTACTGGATTCTTTCTCTGAAATTCTAGACACTTACCTAGCTTATTTGAAGGGACAGAGTTTGATGAAGACATAATATTTTTGTTTGAAAATGTCACTTGGGGCACACCAGCAGGATCCACAGACAAGGGGGCTTAGAGACCAGGCATGATAAAGCACACCCTGAATTTCTTAAACACTTTTTAGGCAAAGAATCATTCAATAGAGGAGAATTACAAGCTTTCTTAAAAATATCCTCCAACCCTGGGATTAATGGAGCAAGGCCAGCACATCTGGGTCCTCATCCTCAAGAAGATTATATACCCTGTTGGCCTTGGAACAATCAAAGATTGCTCCCAATTGACTACACTACTAAATCAAGCCAGCACTTGGGAAAAATAAAAAAATCTGTTTGGGTTTCTGCACCTGTTTGTCATCAGATGAAGTTGACTGATCAGACTCTGACACTTCTGAAATGTCAGACTTGGAATCCCTCTCAAAATCTGGATTCCTGATTGAATGCAGTGTGAGCATTGGCATTATTCATAACTATGGTTTGCACCCAGTAATCAACTGCCTGAACAATAGAGCCAACAACCATAGCCAATAATCAGGTAAAAACCCAGTCAGAGACTGTTGCCCTGTAATGTGTTGGGCTTTCTGTCGCTTTTTTGTATGCATTACACACGTACACAAGTGGGAGAATCCCACAGGAGAGGTGTATCAACATTGGCAAAGCATTCCGCACCCCTGACTACCCTGCACCTAAAGAGTACCTGAACCAGGCACTGTTACAGCCCTGAATGACATGTCTAACCCTTATAACATGCACAGTTGTGGTACTACCACCACACCAGGGGATCTAGAGGCAAAAGAAGGTGAATGGTCCAAATGCCTGCTTAAAGGTACTGCAGAGTGACAAGACATAGGTTCAGACATATTTCTTGACTCATTTCTATGTTATTTATGTGCACAAGGTGTAGATAGGGGGAGGTGGGACCATATCTGAGTCCATGAAGACAGGTGATGAGAAACCAGGCAGCTCAATATTAAGTACTGACTATACAGGCAGCACAGTAAAAACATGATCAAATTGCACTTTTCTTCTTCTAAATAGCAATCTAAAGACTATTATGTTGGGATACTATTCTGAACACTGCACTGAGAAAATGACAGTATTTTCAGTAACACAGTTTAAAACACAAAATACATGCAAAGAAGTCCCCTGATTTGTTTAAAGGCTAGTTTCAGTGCAAATGAATGGATACAGCCTAAAAATTCCTGTCAGAAATGTTTAACATACAAAATGACACCTAACTCGCTATTTAAATGAAAAAAAAATAAAATACTGTATCATCTCAAAAAATCATAACCCCAAAGAAAAAAATGCAATATCAATAGGTTTTCTAGTCAAAATGTCCAAATGAAGCTTTTAATTAACATACTTTACTGTACTGATCAAAGTAAAAACAATATCATATACAAAATGTCTCATCAGAAAAAAATCAGTTAAAGCAGCAGAATACATTATTCAAACACTGACAGAAAAAGCAGAGGGATGAAATAAAGCCCAAAAGGGTTTTTTATATGAGCTCAGCAGCTGAAATATCCAGGAAAAGGAGTAGTCTTCTCCGAAATCCTTCTCTGACCTTGGCACTAGAAAAGTGAAAGAGTCATGTCTGTGGATCTGAAAGGCAATTGTTGTACTCTCAGGTGATTGGTTCATCATACCCAGAGACAGGTAGGGGAAGGAGCTATGAGCTTTGGGGGACTGCCAGAGATAGAATAGCAGAGCAGTACTACTCATATGCTAAACATCTATAGTGTTCTGCAAGTGACAGTTTCATGTAAGCATCACTATTAACTCATATTTGGATCCATTCATGGCTAAATCATTCTGTTTTCTCAGACAAATCTTGCAACTAAAAGGAAATAAAAAAAGCAATTAAAATATTGCAACAGATCTTTGTAGAACAACAGGGCCCTGCTGATGAGAAAAAAATAAGTTCACAGCAATTATTTTACATAAGACAATTAAGCACCGCCAGGAAAATGAGTCTTTGTGAGGGTATCAGGCACAATCTCTGAAGGTTCAACTTGAACTCTAGCTGGGAGATTAAGGTTGAGACCTTCTGAAGCTATTCTAAACACCTGGACACAGGCTCTGGTCAAGTCATTAAGTTGTCCAAGTACAGAGGAATGTGAATGTCAAGAGTGCAGCAGTGAGCCACTACAAAGCAAGGCATTTGGTAAACATGCAGAGTGCATTGGTTAGCCCAAAGAGCAATGCAGAGAACCAGTAATGTGAACAAGAGACAAAAAAATCTTAGATATCTCCTGAAGCAATAAGCAATGGATATATGGTGATACTCATTCTGCAAGTCCAGGATCACCATGAAGCAGCAGTCCAGCAAAAGAGGAAGCACTGTCTGCAGGGCAAGTATCTTGAACTTGGGAACTTTGACAGAGTTATTCAGAAAGGATAGGTCCAACATAGGTCTCCATGATGACTCTTTTTTGGGAACCAGGAAAATTCTGGAGTAGAAACCTTTCATCCTTTCTGCAGGAGGAACCACTTCTATGATCTCTGCATCAAGTATCTGCTGGAGTATAGGAGGGAATAACAAAGCCTCTTCCAGTGGGTGAGGGGGTATGCATTGCCACCTCTACCTCTGCCAGCAATGTTGAGCACCCATTGTTCAGAAAATGCTGACAGCCAGGCCACCTTGTTGAAAACTAACATTTGAAATGGGGAACCCAGAGGAGGACTTGGGAAAGACAGCTGCCCCGTCTTGGCATAGTCATATTTTATGGGGGTATCCTTTTAGGGAAAAGGAATGCCTCTTGTTATTTGGTAGAATTCTCATCCTGCCATTTACTTTTATTGCCTTGGCTTTTGTTTGGCTGGGAGTTCTGTTTGCTGGACTAATGAAAATTAGCCTGCTCATTGGGGGGAAACTTGTTAATATGGAACATTTCAGACACCCCTTACATCAATTTACCTCTTTATGACAGCAGACATCACAGCATTTCTAGAAACAGTATCAGACCCTTCCAAGGCACTCTTTAAAGCATGTTAATACACTTGAGAAACAATGGACTGTTGTGTATTATTCTTTATATTAACTAAGTCTGGCATTTTTATTACTAGAAAACTGATAACAGGAAAATTAATTTAAGGACTGTGTCAGCTTTTATTTTAATTTGCAAAACTACTACGAAGTCTAGTATATAAGCTGGGCAATTTCTAAGATATATTTGTGATATAAACTTTAGTATGATTTGCTGTGCATCTGAGTAGATTATATTTGTGTAAAAGTGTATTTTAATATGGCAAACATCTGAAAATCAAAAGGATAATATTTTTTACCACCTAGATAGATTAGTGCAAAAAGACTACACCAAAACAGAAAACTATGGACAGTAAAAAATAAACTTATGGCAAGTTTGTCTGAGTCATCAGCTATATGAAAATGAAAATATCAAAGGTTCCTTTACAAACAGAATGGCAACATAAAACATTTATCTCAAATTTATTTTATGAGTTAAAACCCTAATTGATGGGTCTTACTTTGTTAGCTAAAATACTAGATATATATATATATATATATATATATATATATATATATATACATATAGATATATGGGGTTTACTATTATTTCCCCGAATTGCACAATGGCAAATCATGGCTATTCCGAAACGAAACCACTAAATACAAAATAGCGAACAGAAAAAAAACTCAAAGTGTGGTGACTGTAAATGGCGATTTCAACATTTTTGAACAGTCACCACAGTTCCGGGAACAGCATCACTGTGCATTGCAACAACGTGTTTGCAGGGGGGCAAGCCCACCTGTACCCCCCACACCCCCTGCTATTTATATATATAAACTCCGAGATTGCACTACAGTGAGGGAAATGGTGCATTTCCCGATCCCCACTATAGTGCAATCTGCATCACACTGTTGAAATTCACAACAGTGAATGCTGTTTTGCATTCGCTGTTGCAGGTTTCGACATTGTGGCATTTGTTTTTTCATAGTGCGAAACTGCCATTTCACACTGTTCACACTGGTGAAAATTGCCTGGTCACATCGGTGAAATAATAGTAAACCTATATATATATATATATATATATATATATATATATATATATATATATATATATATAGGTTTACTATCAAATTGTCGATCCCGTTTTGTGCAACGCGCATTGCCCGAACGCGGAACTGCGAACGTCACAACACCGACGCCCAGATGTGCGAATGGCTAAACCTCGCCCCCATCCGACCCATGGTAGCATGGGCGTGGAGGTGTTGCGTGGCCGGTAATGTCGATCGTCGGAGTTTTGCGGTTTCGGTTCGCTAGCGAAATGGTTTCGGTGTTTCGGTTCGCGCAAACGCGTCAATGGGGTCACCGTTCACATGGAGTGCATTCGCACATTTAATAGTAAACCATATATATATATATATATATATATATATATATATATATATATATACATATGGGGGGGGGGGGTTTATATTGTATTTTACCAAAAACTTCAAAACAGTACATTTTAAACAATAGACATGCATAGTTACAACACCAATAACTAACTGCTTCTAGAAGACAATGTGTACTGATACTAAGTGGTGGGCTATGCCCCACACCCCCCAATGTGGGGGGTTGTGCCCCCCCACCACCTAACTATGTATACTTACTCCAGGATCGCACTACAGTTGGGAAAAGGGCATATACCTTTTACTTGCCTTACAGTACTCTACCCAGTGCCATATATACATTAACTGTAGTTCAGTGAAAAGAGATTTAGTGAAATGAGTTTTCAGTAATTTGAGTTTTCAGCAAAGTGGTCAGGGTGAAAAGAAATTCAGTGAAATGAGAGTCACTGAAACAAAGTAGACCCATATATGCATGGTGAGGCACAGAGCTCAGCATTGCCGAGCTGCACTTACACGTGTGCAGCTGACACCTGCCAGGCATCTAAAAATAGAAACCAGATATAATTAATTATTATTATTATTTAATGCTCATTTGCACAGCACAGCACAGCATGCTGCTTAGCAATGCTAACAGGTAGCTTAGTAGTATATGTGAAGGAATATGAGTTCTCTTACTATCCAAGTAGCTAATTAAGTTGAGTTACGGCCTAAAGTGTAGTAGGTCCCAGGTTTGAGTTATGAGCAGTCATACCTTTTTACATTTATTGCTGTAAAAATGTGCAAGGTGACCTAAAGGGTGGTTTAATTCAAAAATAAAATTGTTACATTTTGAAAAACTGTGTGGTACTAAGCACTGCTTAAACATGTTCACTAGCTTTCCTGTTTATCTGTCACTCTCCTAAAACATGATTGTATGAGTTTATAAGATGCTCAGCTCTGCTAGGCTAGTTTGCGGGATGCTAAGCAAAGCAGCACTTTTTTAATGTTAGAGTATGATGTGAAAGGGAGGGAGGGAAAACAGCCTATATTAAGGCTATTAGGCAGGAATTCTGCAGCTTTCATTGGAGTTTCAGTAACCTGTTGGTATGCCTGGCAGTGTTGGTGAGGGTGTGTGCACTTTCAGGCCCAGAGGTAGGGTTAGCAGGAGTCCAGAGTGTTTGTTGGACTCCTGGTCCAGAACTATGAACCCCAGCTGTTGCAGGGCGCTTACCGGGGCTCAGAATGTAAAGCTGAAGCCTGAAATTGGTTGGCCAGGGATCTTACCAATGCTACTGGTATCCCCCGCACTGGTGAGCAGTATCATCACCACTGTGATGATCTGAAGTGAAGGAAGAGGGGAACCTTGGACACCTGGGTCCAAGAGGCTAGGGCTAGGCATGCCCCACACATATGTAAGTACTTCTGCTGCTGCATTACTAAAATACAAGCTGAATCTGTGCAAAACTGGTATGCATAATGGCTTGCTTTTCTTCCAACAGCTGCAGCTGAATGGGCTTGCAATGTACAGTCACATGCAGGGTGACTGGCCAGGATAAACAGTGAGTGTTGTAAGTACATATATTTTCTGATAACTGTAGTGCAATAAATAATAAATTATACCAATGACAAACAATAAGGTCTAAAGCAGGATTGTGGTTTGATAAGTAATGTGTGCAAATAACTGTAGTAGGGCTGTAGTCACTAAATGTGTGTTCTACTTTGACTTCAGTCAACTGTAAACATGACATTAATAAAGAATGCAAAAGTAATTGCCTGATAAATGTATTGCACAACCCACAGTATGGTTTAGGGCTGTCTTCAGGCCACTTTCAGTCAAATAACACTCTCTATTTCTCCCACTCCAGGAACAAACTATATGGGTAGGGTAGCCCATGTTCTGGGCAGATATCATTTGTATAAGTGACAGATTTGAAGGAACAATAAGAATGAAGTTTAAAGCAGGATTGTGCTTTGATAACTAAATGTTCAAATAACTGCAGTAGGGCTGTCTTCAATAAATGTGTGTTCTAATGTGACTCTAGTCAACTGTAGAAATGAAATTAATAAAGAATGCAAAAGTAATTGCCTGATAAGTGTATTGCACAACCCACAATACAGTTCGGGCCTATCTTCAGGGCACTTTCAGTCAAATAATGATCTCTATTCCTCCCACTCCAGGAACAAACTATATGGGTAAGGTAGCCCACGTTCTGGCCAGATATCATGTGTATAAGTGAAAGATTTGAAGGAACAATAAGAATAAAGTTTAAAGCAGGATTGTGCTTTGCTAAGCAATGTGTTCAAATAACTGCAATAGGGCTATATTCATTGCTTGTGTGTTATAATGTCACTGCAGTCAATTGTTACATTAAATGCACATGTCCCCTGGAGTCACAGCTTTTGGGTTCTACTCCCATACTAGCAAACTAAGACATGAGCATCTGTCTACTCTACTTAATGTACACAAACATACCTCTCAATTGTCATGCCTTTTCATAATGTAATGACAAATGCCCAATCTGTCTGGTCCTTGATTAGCAGATAAATGATTACCTGGAATGCAATGTATTTGCAAATCCATTTACAGAACACCTTAATAATGTACAAGCACAGTCTGTGAAATATTTCCATATAGTTACGTACATGCTTGTCCCATACTGTTCCATGCTAACAGCTTGAGAGGTATGTGCGTGCAACATCATCTATAGAAGAATTGCAGTCACTGTACTCACAACTGACACTGCACACATGTAGAAGTATGTATTAGTAGTATGTGTAGTAATATCATCTGCCAGTTCCCTAATGGTATGTTTTTCTCTCTCTCCCCACCCCTTATCTTATTCAATGTATTAATGTTATTTATTATTATGATTTAATATTCACATATTCTGTTACCTTAACTGTTATGTTGGCCTTATGGGTTATTTCATACTGGTTTGCTGTTAACATACTTACTGTTATGTTATTTATTGTTGTGTTCCACATAATATACTTTACTATGCATTTGGCTTAATCAATATTATGTTCCATTATTTTAATACTAACATTGGTTTGGTTATTACTAATCTGAACTTATCTTTATATTTAATTTACTATGCGCGACAAGGTAGATCAGTTCCAGGTGATCCACCTACCTTGCCTCCTCTGCCCATGGCACTGGGGCTGAGCACGTCTTAGACAAAGCCTGGTGGTGCCCTCTCTGCTGCCCCTGCACCACATGCAGTATCAGGTAGTTCCACCCGACGGGCTCCTGACTGGGCCCCATTCTGAGAGCAGTGGTGAAGGGGGTGATTTTGTCACCTGAAAGGAACTACCAGAATTGGTGTACAGGATGTTCTTCCAAACTTTCAGACTTCACCTGCAGTAGATGGAGGGCTTGCTAACCACCCTGGTGAGGCATCCTTACCCTAGAGCCCAGCCTCCACCACTGCAACCACAGGGGCAGTGATGGAGCAGTGCTGACAGTCTCATAGGTGGGAACTTGAGTCACATTGCTACCTTGTGGAGGCACGTGTGACTAGGATTCCACAACATCTTTCCCATCCAAGGTGTTCACCCCCCTGTTGTGTCACATATCAACCCTGTATGCAGTCTTATCTGTCTTGTCTGCCTGAAAAACCTTCCTCACCTTCCTAATGTATCTCCCCCACATGTACCTATGTCCCTTCCACAACATTCCACTCTTACCTTAAAAAAAAATGGACACCTGTCCCAAAAATAATATTGTCTCATACACAGCTCTCCATGTCACACGTGTCCATCAGACACATGTAATTTGGTCCAATTGGCTTGACAACGCAGTTATGTTGTCCTCACCCCTCTCTCTGGGGGTGACAGTTAAAATTCATAAACAAATTTTGTCAAAGTGCACAGTTGTTACTGTACAAGAAATGGAAAGCTAGGGTTCTTTCCTCCACCCTTCCCGCACATACCTACCTGCCTTTCACTATGTTTTCCCCTTGCTTTCACCACATTTTACCACTGTCCTATATCCCCATTTTCTTTTCTTTAAATATTTTTTGCATGACGCTGCATGAAGAGGCACTTCACCAAGATTCGCTCAGCTCAACTTAGCTAAATGGAGGTATATTGATATGTGTTTGAAATGATAATAAACATGTACAAAATGTACACCTGTGCCCTATTTCAAATGCAAGACCATCACACCTGCAGAACATTAACCATTAACCTGCCACACCACATAGCTGCTAATTAAACCAGATGGTTTAAGCAAAACATAGTTATTGCAAGTTAGTGTCATTAAGCAGGTTTAAGCAGAGCTGTGCATCATGCCACATCGCGCAAACTTGCTTAAAGAGTAATGGAAAAATTGGGAGTGTATCTTGGAGTCTGGTAAAGGATTACAAAAGTAGAAAGACAGACACAGAACAATGGATGCAAGTGAGGTCTCTACTAGCAGGTAAATGTGCACTTTTATCAGCAACATTTGGAAATCCACCTGCTAAAACATTAATGGCAAAATGCATGTTCCACTGGTGGAGAAATACATCCCTATAAAGCCAGGCAGTGGTTGACATAATGGTATATTTACCCCCTATGTTGCTCAAGGACACAACCAACATGTTACCTATTACTCTGTTAATGATACCATTTGGTAACATACTTACCTTAAACACATTGCTTAATTTGCAGTGTAATGGATACCCTCAATCTGGCTTTGCCACTACAACAAGGCTGCCACAGCTCCCACAGTTACTTTTACAGCTTGTTGTCCTCCAAAGTGTTCACACTGTCTGCCTATACCATCTGTATGTAAAAGTAGCTGCTATAGACTTACTGTATGCATTGATGTAGTATTTTGACCCCAGTCATTTCCAGCACAACATATCAAAAAGGGCTTCTAATCTAAATGACGGCCTTATATCTTGTTCAGTGGCTGCATGACAGCAAATCAGATGTATTGGCTGCAATTAGCATTTCAGAACCACAGACTGCTTAATAGCCAATCACCTGGCAATGACAACCATGTTAAAAAGGCAAACAGCTAGCTAGGGGATCCATTCATTTGGACTTTCTTCACACAGTAACATAATTTCCAAAAAATATATATCTGCACATATCAGCAGAAGAGTATTATATTCCATCAGGTATGCAACATTTTTGTTTACAATATGATGTATATGTGTGAATATACTTGGGGGGAATGGGGATTACAACATTGAGCATTTCTTAGGACTGCAATGATGACATGTCATTGCTCTCCAGATATGTTATACCTACAGAGGATATACAGTACATCAAGGGTGGAATGTTTTTTGTCAATGTGGCACACTGGTCTCCTGGGAATGTCTCTTTATAGTGGTTTTAACAGCACACTGCTATTTGTTTGGCACTGTTGTTTTGACATATTATCTGGGGTTACCCTTAGGGGGCACACTACAATGGACTCCTGTGTTGGGTGTGTGTTCTGTCATGGCACAAGCAGGATTAGTTGACTATTGCTAGTATCTTAGTTGTATGCACAACCTTAGTATGTTTGCACACTGTGGAATATGATGTGTGATCAAGCAGTGGATACTGCCAGCCATTCTATTCTTGCTGTATCTCTACATAGTGTACTCCCACGTATGTGATCCTGAGATGTGTTCCCATTTTTTTGTCTTTCAGGAAACATGTATGCAAGACACCTTGCCCCTTTTAAGGATGCTGGGAACAATATAATCCTGAAAGGCCTCCATCAGTATCATGACTTCCTACTGTCCATGGGGAGGTAAAACAGGGAACAGCGGGTAGCACTGTGGACTGACCTTGTCCATGTTGTCAATGCCATAGGTCACTACAGCAGGACATATGAGCAGGTTCGACACCGTGCAACAGATATGATAAATGCTATATGCAGAAGAGCAGCAGATGTGGTCAGGGATCATGGTGTCACCAGTGGAGGGCCTGCAATGGAGCAACCATTCACAGCCACTGAGGAATTCCTGGAAATCCTAGGAACACATGACAGCTCCCAGGCATCCATTACACCGTATATTGTGGATGTGGGTGCCACAGCTTCCACGCCAGAGGAGAGTCCAGGTAGGCTTAGTTTGATCAGGATTGCAATACTTTCACATTCAGTGTGTCAGGGTGTACATACTTTTATGTGGGTGTTAGGTTAGGTATTTGTTCATGGGGGAAGAGTTTAACTGCAGTATGAATCTCCTGCTCAGATTTTGAACAACATAATTAACAAATTAGCTACTGTAAATGTGAGATATATGGATGTATTATCATGTTACAGTGCAGTATGTGGTGGTGTTTACATCACCTTTCCCTCAACTATTCACAGGTCTGTCAGGGATCGGGCAAGGCTATGGTCCTACTCCTGGTAAGCACAACACAGTTTTGTTACAGATGTAGATGTACTGTAATGTATTCCTTAAAGTGTCATCCCAGGCTTGCTGGCTGGATTGCTGTGCTGTTAGCATGATTGGCAACTGCACAGATATTTTCTGACTGAACGCACACGTTGGAGTCATACCTATGCCTTGTAGGTGTGACCACACTGATAGCTGTGACAGTATTGTCAGAACATTACAGATTGCCATATGTGTCAATGGGTCTATTTTAGTTTGCTGAAAGTTTCTTTCAGCAAACACCTAATCATCGACCCATATTCAGTGAAAATCACTTCCACAATTCATTGAATTTACCAAGGGCAAAGAAGTAGTTGGCCTAAAGCAGATGCCCTATGCTGAACGTCTAAAAAAACTGCACCTATAGTCTGTTGCATATCGTCTACTCAGAGCCGATCTCTGCTTAACATACAAGGCCATGTCAAACCCAGAGCTGTTGGACATGCTACACTTAAAGAAATCCCAATCCCTCAGAGACACATGCTCCAGGGATCTAAACCTTGTCATCACAATGAACAAAACATGCTGGAGGGAAAGGTTCCTGACCCAGAGACTCCCCAGACTCTGGAATAGACTGCCCATACATGTCAAGCAGAGCGCCTCTTTGGCCCTCTTCAAAAGGAACCTTGATGATTGGATGGGAGATAGGAAATTCACCCCGGGGATCACGACAGTCACCCTGCTAAACAGGGATCCGGGGAAGTAAATAGTGTGGGAAGAAATAGCCAGGGAATTGTTATGGCTAGGCTTGTATAGGCCCTAGGGCTGATAGCCTAGTACCAACCTATGAACCTATGAACCTATGAACTACACAACTTTGTCCTTTTCTCCACTGCAGTGTGATCTCAGAGTTGGTATATATAGTTAGGTGGGTGTGGGGGTGCAATCCCCCACTTGGATGGGTTTGATTTAGTCAGACATTGGCCCATTGTGCTGTGGGGCAAGTATTTCCTTGTCATTGGTAAATTCAGCAAATTGTGGAAGCAATTTTTGCTGAACACAGGCCGATGATTAGGTGTTTGCCAAAAAAAACTTTCGGTGAACTAATATAGACATGTGTCAATGCTGCAGACTCTTCACAAATGTTAACAGTGTACCTCATTGTTACTTATGAGATTGCTGTTTAAAGAGCTTTTATTTATAAATAACGACAGATGTTTGTGGGAAAAGTAATGTCCTCATGTCCTAGTATATGGGGTTGGGAGTTAAACAGGTTTGTAATAGTGACAGTAATGTATACAGCAGTACATGTATTGTAACATAGTACTTCAGTGCATAACAGGCAGGTATTACTGTACTGCTTTTCCCTTTTTTATCAAAGGTGACTGGAGTTGGTCCTGTTCCCTACACAACCTGATGTCAGACTCTGATGATGATGGTGGCCAAAGTGAGGCACAGGTGGGGATTTCAGGGGCTGAATCTGTCCCAGAGATTTATATCCATCTTCTGCTCTTATTATCACTGCACACAGTCAGTATGTCTACACATACCCAGTCCCTGGAGGCCACAGATATTGGACAGTCAGATGGTGGGCATATTGAACAAGAAAGCATGGCAACTATGGCTGCAGTGAGTGCTGACACTGGCTATAGCCAAACAGCTGACAAGGTTCCACACAGGTGGATTGATAGGGGTTCTCATAGGAGGCTTGCTGTCTTTCCACCACCCGTTGCAGGTGTCTCATCACAGATCACTCGGCGTATGTTTTGGGCTGTAATGAAAGGAACTGCAAATGAATGCACAGGGTTATGGATGCAGCACAGTATGACATCAGTGACTGCCTCCACCACATTGCTGATACCCTGAATCATTTCACTGAAGCAGTGGAAAGATGTTGGTTTGAGAAAGATTACAGAATATCTGTCTTGGAACACACATTGTCTATGTTGGAATGTCTGGTTGGAGTTAAGCATCGGACCCATGGACGTAGGGCAGCAACTCAATCACGGCACCGTAGTCCCAGCAGACAGCAGTCACCTTCAGGTAGTAGTACCACTTCTGACTGTGGGCATGGTAGTGCCAGTGCAACTCCTGGCAGACAGTCACAACAGCAACCACAGTGACCATAAAGTAACAGACCAAAAAAACAAGCAAGTTTACTGTAGTCAGCAGGACTGGAATGACTTTTAGTTAAAATAAATACAACTTTAATAAAATTTATTTAAAAAACAGATTGAGCTCTTTCATCCCCATTCACTGGGACTTCATCAGAATCATTGAACACATTTCACCAGCACATTTTAATATAAAGAAGACATCATATGAAGTGTTAGAAAATCTATGAAGTGTTGTTTTTACTATAAAAAATATATATTACTGAAATTTATACACATATACTTTTATATGTTTCATTTTAGGATACAGTTATAAAAATTATCAGTTGACTGTTTTAAGAGAAGGTTGACTTGTATTCATTTTGGAAATGGTAACTTTGAAAGTCTGAGTTATACTATTGGCTGTGTCATTAATTGTATATTTAAATGTGATGGTGAAATGTGTTCAATGATTCTGATTAATCTATATAAATCAATATGTAATTGTGTGATCCATTGTTGCCTTTGCCATGCCAGATACTGTATGCTGACATTTGTAATGAGTAAGCCACATTATTTTGTGTACCTTATGTTGTATGATGTTGTAATAGCTGTATACTTACACAATGAAAGGTGTGTCTCGTACCTGTTTATGTTTCAGTTTTAGGAGTCTGTGGTGGACAACTATGGACACACAGTGGCAATAAACCCATAAACACCACAGCACAGGATGGAATGTCAGCACAGAAGAAATATGTTTTCAGACAGGTACAGCATTATAGGTGCATGGCTCCATAGGGTCATATGTGTATAACAGGCTAACAAGGTCAATGGCATCATTCAGCCTACTCATGCCTCCCTAATCTTTGAAAAGGTCTGACACCCTCGATAAGTGTCACCAGGGTTTTGTGAGCTAACACATCTACAAGGTGTGTTAATGGATATGCCCCATCTACAAATTTCCTGTGTCCATTACAGGCATTTGTCCTACATCAGTTATGATTGTCTCATTCTGCATTTCATTGTATAACTTGCACATAGGTTCATAGGTAGGTACTAGGCTATTGACCCTAGGGCATAATTAAGCTTAGCCAAAATGTTTCGGCTTGTGCCTCCCATGTGATTTAGTTATCTGCCCCTCTGTTGAGCAGGGCGACAGAAGTGATTCCCAGGGTGAATTTCCTGTTCCCCATCCACTCATCAAGATTCTTCTTGAAGAGCACTAATGAGGAGCTCTGCCTCACATATATGGGGACCTTATTCCAAAGCAGGGGGAGTCTCTGGGACACAATTCTGTCCCTCCAACAGGTCCTATTTATTGTAGTGGTCAGGTTAAGGTCCCTAGAGTGTGTAGCTCAGGTAGATTTGATTTTCATTTGGTGGAGCATTTCCAGTAATTTGGGGTTTGACATAGCCTTGTATGTCAGGCAGAGATCACTTCTGCGTAGCCAGTATGCAACCGAGTACAGTTAAAGTTTTTTCAGCCTGGTGGCATAGGGCATCTGTTGTAGGCCCGTTATCCTCTTGGTGAGGTATTTTTGAGGTCTCTCCAGCTGTTGCAGGTGTCTAGTAAGATACATCCCAAATGGGGCATTGTACTCAATAATGGGTCTAATGGGTGATGAGTAGAGGGGGACAATAGCTTCATTTTTCCTAGATTCAAACCCCTTTGTGATAAGGTGGGCCATGTAGAAGGATTGTCTAACCACCTTAGTGATGTGGTTATCGAAGGAGAGGTTACTGTCCACCTGGGTCCCTAAGTCTCTTATCACATTCTCTGTGTTAAGTGAGCTGCCACCTATGTGGTAATTTGTAGGCACTTGTTTTTTCCTGAAGGGGATGACAATGCACTTTTTGGCATTTAGCTTGAGGCCATGATTTTGGCACCATGTATCTGTTTCAGTGTGACCCTTTTGAAGGATATCTACATCAGTAGGAGTTTCGATTGTGGCACCCAGTTTGCAGTCATCTGCGAACTTTGTTAGCCATAGTCCTCCTGTGTTTGCTTGTACCTCAGAGAAGTAAATACCGAACAGGAAAGATCCCAGGACTGAGCCCTAGGGTACTTCACTTGTCACCGGTTTGGAGTCGGACCTAGCATTTCTTATTTTCACTGTATGGGTTCTATCCGTGAGCCAGTTAGCAACCCATCTTGTAATGTAGGGGTTTATATTTAGGTTCCTGAGTTTGTCTATAATTCCAGAGTGGGGAATGGTATCAAATGCTTTCACAAGGTCAAGGTATGCCATGTGGACCACCTATCCCTCATCAATTGCTTTGGTGACTGTCTCAAAGAAGTCAACCAGGTTTAGAAGACATGACCTGCGTTTTATGAAACCAAACTGAGTAGGGTCCAGGGTCTGTAGGTTCCCAATGTTGTTGTTTATGAGTTCAATAACGATGTGCTCCATGGCCTTGCAGATGAGGCTCATCAGGCTGATGGGGCAATAGTTCCCAGGGTTGTTGATGTCTCCTCCCTTGTGAAGCAGGATGAAGTGGGCACATAGCCTGAGGAGAGGCTGTAGTTGAACATGTCACTTAAGTGAGAAATTAGTTCGTTTTGGAGTTCATGTAACATGCAGCCTGGGATGCTTTCTGGTCCCATGGATGCTGTGTTTTTTGCTTTAGAAAGTACCATTCTCACCTGGGTGTCAGAGATTATGGGGGCATCGCAATCATGATGTGCATTACAGTGGACGTGTGCTTCACATGCATGAGGAGCCTGTTACATATATAGTGTAGTGTCTGGGTTGCATACCTTTCTTTCCAGCACGTACTATTTATACCACAGTGAAGGTGTAGGTGTGTAGAACAGGTAATGCATGTGTTAGCCCTGTCTTGGCTAAGCAAGAGGTACACAGTGGGATTTGATATATCCCTCTGTGGCAGTTATACACATCCCCTCCAAAGCATGTAGAAGACAGATTACACATGCACAGCCTTGACATGATCTGCATAGGACATGTTATCTACAATATGTATTGGTTTACCATGGAATCTGTGTGGCTGCTACAGTTGTAAGATATGCCTGTGTAGTGACATAACAAAGGTTCCACTGCACTCACTGATAGGTGTGATGAGTGCCAAATACAGTATAAAAATGACAGTCTAGAATTTACATGCCATGCCTTTCTTTATAGGTTATACAAAATGGAATGGATACCCACATCTTACTGACCAGTGAAAGTCAAAGGCTACATTACTGTTTGTATCCATAAGTCCCTGAGCAATGGCTCAACTATGTGTGGTGTGCGGACACTACTATATTTTCCAGGGATAGATGATTTATTCTATTGTGCAGTCCTCGGCAGTTACTATTTCTCATTAGCTCTGACAACAACTGAATGTGTGTCTCAGGCCATCCTGAATAACTGTTGGTTCTGTGTGGGATTCAGTGAGAGCTCCTAATTTGCAATCACCTACTAATGTAGTCAGTCAGAGGACACTGACATGGCTGTGACTGCAGAGAAGGGGATGGCTACAAGGGGTACTCCACTAATGATGTCTGAGGGAAGTCCAGTGGTGACTGCCCTCATTGTAGCATAGGACGATCCAATGCTATCTTCCCAGATTATGCCTGTCAGACACTTGGCTATCCACCAGCTGACATACTACTTTGTAAATAACCTACACAGTGTTCAGCAATGCCTGATGGCCTAATATTGTCAAAAACCTTGTCAAGCCATAGTAGCTGGAGTGAGTCATATTCCCGTCACCCACTGCATAGTTTAACACTCAATGAGGTCCATCGTTTAGGGTAGGCATAATCTGCCCTTGAGCAAAACATACTGTGTTTGGTCAAGTGTCAGGAGGTGTATGACATTATTTCTGATCATTTCCATGATACCGCCTTTCATGGCTTTACATATTAGACAACTGAGAGATCTGGGGACACTGCTTAGCACTGCATGCTAGTTGTTCTCTATGCAACTAAGTATTGCAGTTGCTTCCATCATGTTTCAAAAAAATAGTCATCCAAGGTGTTTGTATAAAGCTCAGATAAACAATGCAGGGAAGGGCAATATGTATACCCTGTGAAGGTAAGGCAGGAGGTTTTACATAGGTATTCTGCAGTTGGACACTACTCAGGTGGTGTGTACTGAAAGGACACAATTATCTTATGAGCAATGCAGAAAGCAGGGTAGTCCCCTGAATTGCTGGTGCCTGGCTACTAATAATGCTGGTCTCACCACAACCACTCTCTCCTGGGATACCATTTTCCATTACTTTTTCTGTCATCACATGCAAAAATTACTACAAAACTCATGATGAGAAGCAGGACACAGCCTGTTTGTTCATCCACATAGTTGTCCCACATCATGAATGGCTCTGTAGGCTTCACATACCCTTCTCCAGGTAGATGCCTTGATTAGATACCTAGGCACTCAATTGGCTTTTGCATGTATTATGTTTTCTGTTCCAGGGTTGCTGGTATGTCACTAGGAAACTGACCAGATGGTGATTAGGAGCACAGCTGCAGCATCACAATGTGATGTGTAATATCCGGTGACATAGATGCATCAGCTTACTGAAACAAGCAGCACAGCAGCAGTGATCCATGTTAGGTGACAATTTCACAGCAATTTATGCATCCTGCCCTTCAACAGAGTATTGGTGGATATCTGCATGACATAGCTCTGAAGCCTATTGCACAGGACTGGCTATCTTTGGCCAAAGTGTGTTCATCTGCCACATGTCCTAGGCATGTCATACTGTACAGTTATGTACCCAGAACACGTCTGTGTTCCCACATCATGTCACACAATAAGCAGTTTGCTTGACTGACATTGTACTCTTCCAACGCCAATATAATGTCAGCAAAGTTGAACAATTCCTCTGTGCATGCATGGACATCCACATCATCACTGCAAGGAGTGCCTACAAACACTGTGTTTCAGGCTGTCAACTCCAACGGTGTGGCAGCATGATCATAACTTTGTTGGACTTGCACAGTGTCACATTCGTAAGTATGGTATTGCAATCAAGCCTAATAACAAAATTATGGTCAATTCAGGGGCCACAAGGCTGGCAAAACATTATATAGTATACTATCAGGTGCTGTGTTACCCTGGGGGACCTACATGAAGGTGATATGTTATATTTCACCATCTGTTATGACACTGTCTAACAATGGCATGCTGTGACGTACACACAAGCATGACAGTATTGCTAATGGCACTATCAATGAGTGCTGATGAGATATGGAAAGTGTCCCCACCCCTCTACTCCTATGCCACACAAACACAACGTGTGACTGATGTGACTGTACTTCAAACCTTGATTCCACTGTGTCTCAAACAACAGGCAGCACATATGGCAATGAGCATTTTGCCAACATGCACAGCTGACCTCATGCTCCACCCGCACCCACATCACACACACCTGCATGTGTGGTGCTCCTCACCAGACTCATTCACAAACAACAGACACCTCAGAAAACCATATGCATGTTCAGTACACATAATCATACCTCTGAAGCACAGTACACATAATGTTTCATGCACCACTGTCTCACAGGTCAAACACCTGAGGCAAAACATAAAAGTAAACCTATTATTCATGGGTGATTACATTATGAGATACACTGATGTCCGTGTCACCAGGCTACATATGGGAAATGTCACAGCTACCTGTCTGTGGGTTGACACAATACTCCATACCACACATTGCCATAGGTCAAGGAATACCAGGTAACATAATGATGATATCATAGTTCCTGCAGGTGTGTATGACTAGGAATATGCTTCAGTGGACTGTATGCAGATACATGACTGAGCTTAAACAATCTGTATCTCTTTCAGGTATGCCCATAGCTTTCAGCTGCATTTGACCCTCAGCTAGGATGATGGATCACTACACACAGAAAATTATGTCATTTTAAGGGGATTCACTACATGTCCATCTGGGATGACTTGCCCAACAAGGCATCAATGCTTTGCCAGAGATGGTCTTCATGTCTCACCCCTGGGATGTTGAGTACTGACCAAGGCTGCTGAGACCCCCACAGTGCATCTTATAAGCACTGTCTGGAGGGAAAATTTTCCAATGAGAACACCATCTTCATACAATATCCCGGTTATGCTGCTACACACTGAGAATGGCAACAGTAACCCCCAGTCTGTGCAAGGTGTCCCCCACCTAGGAATATGCAAACATTCATGCAGTCAAAGACACCTGGTTCAAGGCTGTGGACAGCAGTACAGCCATACCAGACAATATGTCCTCCTACATGTTCAGACCTCAAACTGACAGCGTGCAAGGCAATGCAGGGGGTGTATACATATTCATTAAGGATAGATACACATCCAGATTTGGTGAGACACTGTGATTTCAAGGAGACACTGACTGCAGGTGCTATTCACTGCAGGGAGGACACCTAATCAAGCCATTGCTAGCTAAAGGAGCAGCTCCATGAATCAGGAAACCCGTTGTGCTTATTTGAATGTACTTGTGTCTATCGAGATATATCAGTACACCACGGTTTGAGGTGACATTAAGTAACCAACAACTGTGTTGGTTAGTCTTGCTCAAGCTCACTTGCCCAAAGGTTAGTTCATGTCCTTAACTACAATGCCCTGCACCAGTGGCATGACATCCCCACAATGGGAGCCAAAGTAGTGCATCATGTGTTTACCAATATGGGTGACCACTGCAGCCCCCCACTGTGTGGCACTCCCTGGTGATATCTGACCACATATCAATCTCATTAAAACTAAGTATCAGACTACAACCTCCCCTTGCAGAAAATACAGAAATATACTTCAACAAAGCAATGTTTTACTTCCTATGGGATGTTTTATATAACTTGACTGCACCTCCCCCCTCAGATGGGATAGGCAAGTATGCAGAGCTGTACACCTATGCTTTATGTAAGCAGCAGTAAAATTGTGTAGACTCGGCTGTATCTGACACAAGGAAAACAAGGTCCTCATGGCACAGCAAACCTGCCTGGTAGACAACATCCATGAGCAGGCTGTACAATAAGAGGTGGACATGGCTGTGTGACAGTTGGGGTGAGGGTGCCCCCCTAAAATGGAGGCACACCCTCCTCAGCTATAATGCACATAATATTGTTGTGACATGCAGAGACAGTATGTGACAAAACTACCCTCCCTACAAAGCAGAACCACAATGCATAGTGTAGTTACATGTGTAACCTCAGAGGAAAGGCCCAGATTGTTGGTGAACTTGTACTTAATGATACCACATATAATGGGTCTGTACTCATAGCTAACCTGTTGTCCCACAGGTTCTGCATCAACCTCACTTCCCTGTCCTCACCACATGTGCCAGATGACATTCCTACAACCTGTCCCATACCTTCTATATCTACAGAGCAGGTTGTAATTGGCCACTATATGGGGGAGACACAGCATCTACTGGACATGCTAACATCCCAGGCTGCATCCTACATGGGATCCAACAAGGACTGCTAACACCATTGGGAACTGCTTGCAATCATACTGTAACCACCGGCTGCACCACAGCTGACTGGACAATGGCAACTGTTATCCTCTTGCACAGAGGTGGTGCATCCACTGACTACCAGAATTATAGACTTATCTGTCTTAGTATTAATATATGTTAAACCTGTGGGGCAAATCATCAGGGAGCTGATCCATAAATATATATGTAATTTACAAACACTTGACTGTACACAGTTTGGATTTCTGATAGGAAGATCATGGCTGTTAAACCTAGTGGACATGTCTGAGGCAGTCACTAAAGACTTGGGTTTGGGGACATCAGGGCATATAACTCCCTGGACTTAGCCAATCTGTGTGACACTATCCCCCACTCAGGCATCATTGACAAAAGCATCCACTTAGGCATCCACAGTAATATCATTATAGGGATCACTAAGTGGCTCACTGATAGAACACATACTCAAAATAGGGGCATCCACCTCCAATAGTTGATCTGTAAGCAGCAGTGCTCAACAGGCCTCAGTTCTGGGTCCTCTACTTCTTGGAATCCATTTAACCATGATACAAGTAAAAACTGAATGTCTGTGGCTGACAACATTGGCTGATGCCTGCAAACTGTGAGTTATTTTAATATCCTACAAGAAGGTATTGATGAACAAATGTCTGTTGACATAACAATGGATGTTAACTTCATGCAAATAAGTATGTAGTATAATTTCCATTGGTAACACCTATGTTCCTGGTAAGTAGCACATCAGTGGTAACATCTGATGTACATACTCAACAGTGATAGACCTGGGTTCACAGGCCTGTCCACACAGGTTTACACCTAATGCACCTGAGATCACCATATCTCCCCAGTGGTAATACGGCAATCATATGTCATAACTGAGGGCACAGTCACCCAAATTTGACATATTCATAACCTCTGTGTACTCTTTCCTCAGCATGCCAATATTTGAATGCAATGGCCATTTGGTAATGTACCTTTCCACACACTACTGTCAATTGTATGCAGCACAATGATCCCTCACAAGGGAACTTCACATGTTCAGTATTTGGTCAATGGGGATCATTTTAAATCACTGGTCATTGTAGCCTATGGCATATAAACTACTCAGAGGTAATCTCTGCCTTGTGTACAGGGCACTGTGTGACCATGCTTCATTGAAAATGCTGCACATCTGTAGGTGGCATGATACACGGAGTACTCACTGTAAGGACATTAGTCTGGTATGTGACATTACTAATACATGCTGGTGGGAGAGATGTGTGTAGCAGACTTTAACACACCTTTGAAACAGAATCCTGCCTAATGCCACACAGAGCACCTCAGTGAGCCTCTTCAGATGCCATCTGTATGACTGACTGGGTGACTGTCATTTCACCACAGGACTTCTGTCTGTGTCCCTTGTGGACAGGGGCAATATTTGCTGATAGTGTAAATAAGGGTAAAAACTTGACTAGGATTGTAGGGGCTGTAGGGCCATTAGGCTACAAAAGTTCAAAGATCCTATGATTCCCTAAGCTAATGTAAAATGGTCTAACAGCCACACACACAAACCTGGCTACATTGAGAATAGCAACAGTTCCAATTAATGTTTGCAGGACACTGCACAGCATACACAGTCCAATTTGACTGCAAGTAGATTAGAACACCTACCTATGTAATGGTATATACTACACATCACAGTACATAATGCACGCACCACACCTCAAGTCTACTATTACTATCTCTGTAGGACATCTTATACTTGATGACATCAGCAGGCCTTGTTCTGGTTAGGCATTTGGAGGCCCACATCACCTGCTACAACCAAATACTGCAAAACCCTACCTCTTTCTAAGTCACTGAGGTGATCATATTTATGTCATAAGGAGATACACAGCCCAAGTGAAATTAGAACCCCTACCTATCTAGTGTTACACACTATAGATCACAGGACTTATTGCACATGCCACAGCTTAAGTCTGACATTAGCATGGCAGTTGGTAGTGTTAAGCTATATGACATCAGCAGGCATTGTAGAAGATGGTAGTGTGGAGGTCAGGATGAACTTATAGGGCCAAAAAGTACAGTACCATTGCAGTTTGGTACTCAATGAGGGATTGTCAGCAGTTGTGCAGGGAGATGCACACCAACACTCACACGCACACACCGAGTGGTCTGGAGTGAGATGAGAACCCCTACCTATCTAGTGTTACACACTATAGATCACAGTAGTTGTCAGGTGTGCCATGGCTTAAGTCTGTTTTATGCATGACTGCAGGGAAACTACATGTGGATTACATAAACTAGTCTTGTGCTGAACAGCGTCTGTGGATTGCATAGTAATATTGCTTCTTCCTGTTATCTGTATCTATTAGTCTAGCAGTCTGAACACTGTTATTTATACTAGCTTTGTGGCTACAGTTGCCATTTTGGCCATATGTGTCTGTTTGCATTTGAATGGGCAAGCCTGTGGTCAGGAGCAATGTGCCCTGTCACTGTGTGCATAGAGACAATTATACATTACACCACCTGTTCACCAGTTGGTGTATGTGTGGTGACATCCAGCAAGTGCAACGGTCTGTAAGTAAGTCCATTATGTACTGTTGAACAGTTACTTTATATTCTTTAAGCAACATTATATATGTGTGATATTGCAGTTATACTCGCCATTTTCAGGGTGTGTAGGACAATACAGGAATCCATTGTAGCTGTGTGTATAATATATATATATATATATATATATATATATATATATATATATATATATGTGTGTGTGTGTGTGCGGTGTGTGTGTGTGTGTGTGTGTGTGTGTGTGTGTGTGTGTGTGTGTGTGTGTGTGTGTGTGTGTGTTATGTACATTTATGGAGAAAGACAGTGATGTACATTTTTGTGTATTTATTTATTTACTTATTTATTTGACATTTGTTGACCGGGTTAGTCCATCTGAGTTTGCCCCTTTTTCAGCTAAGGCCTGAGGAGAAAATCACCAAAGTGAAAAAAGTGTATACATAAATTATACCAAAATTAGATTTAGAGGACAAAAATACAAAACAAAACTTTTGTGGTACAGAAATAAAAAAACAGACAAGTTAACAAAACAAATTATACAAGAAGAAAAATAAACTTCTACAGAAAGATTGTACAGGCATGATGTACAAAGTAAAGAATAACAGATTAGTATAAAAATACAATAATGCATATCGATTACAAAAGTTAATAGGTAGCATATTATGAAAATGGGATGTCAAGTTAGAAGTAGGTAAAGAAGAAAATGATGTCTATATCTATAGGTACATATATATATATATATATATATATATATATATATATATATATATATATATTGTATATATATATATTTTGTATAAATATATATATATATATATATATATATATATATATATATACACATACAGATAGATATGCTGTCTATGGGAGAGGGAGATAGTGACAGACATATATACATATATGCATTCATCTACTGTGACATCTATATATAGCAGGTCATTTTGATCAAGGAGTAACAGAATTGCACTCAAAGTCTATGAGTATGCCCAGTGGGATTTTCACTACATATAAACTGACTCTAGCCCACACCTACCTGTACTCCACTCTGTGATTTTGTGTGTTACAGGTAATGACATCTGTCATTGTTTCTGCAGTGCTGCACTTCACTCACATTGTCTATGACATTCTACTAGCTGTCTGATGTAATTATGTGACAGAGTTTAATAACATTACACCACACACAGACTGACAGTCTGTAAAACATAACATAGTAATAGCTCACATCCAAAAGACAAATATGCTTCCAGATTAGAACCATCGATGCCATAGCACATGCTAACTTTCCTAGACCACTGAACCACCCAAGATGTCTGACAGAAGTGTCATTCACCACATAATCAACAGCATAAATATGTACTTTGTTATTCCTGCATGACGTAAGACATAGAATGTATAACAAATTTGTATGTAAGTGCCCTTAGACTGCCTGGACTGCTGATATACCATTGATGAGTTACTGTTAAAGCAGTTATAAGGGAACACTGGTGTGTTGGTGGTGGGATAACGACACCACATATTCTGCTGGGATACACATTTGTCTGAATATTATGTAACCTCACTGTGTAACATCTCCCTTGACTGATGTACTGAATATTTCATGCATGAGGCCTGGTGAATATTAAAGGACATATGACAGTGGAATGGGTATGTGTAGTCCCATGTGGATGCTACGTCTGTCAAAATAGCCCACTATATATACACCTGCATAAATGTAGCAGATCCATGCCTTATTATACAAATCCTTACAAGTACTGTGTAGGTTAGAGACTTACCTTGCAAATGTAGCAGTTGACAGAACTGTAGTTCAGGGCTGACTCTGTCTAATGCAAGCAGTACACAACTAATACATCGATAGGTACAGGTTGTGTGGGTTGCTTTGCATTCATTTTAATATATGTATGTGAATAGGAGTAAACTGTCAGTCCTCAGGTCCCTAGGTTATCAGTGAATATGCTATGCCTAGCTTCTTAGGCAAAGCCAGGGCATACTGAGCATGCCTACATCTGCCTACAGAGACACCAGCAGGAGATTCCTCCTCCAAGTCATCCTGTGAATGTGGCTGTGGTGACCTAGGCACTGGTGAGGGGCTGTGTATCCCTTTGCCAGTCCTGCTGCAGCTGTTTCCACAGGATTAAACTGTGTAGCATAGCACATACTGTGAACATATGTGCACATATGGCTGGAGAGTACTGCAAGGCTCCACAAGCTATATCTAGACTTTCTGAAGGATACTACTATGCCTTTCTTGGCATTTAGTTTTAATCCATAGCTCTGGCACCAGTTATTTGCCTGTGTCAGCCTTTCCTAGAGAAAGTTTGTGTCTGTGAGGATTCTATGACCTCTGCTAATTTGCAATCATCTGCAAATTTAGTCAGCCAGAAGACATTCACATTATCCTTGACTTCAGGGAAGTAAATGCCAAAAAAAAATCAGTCCAAGATTTGATTCTGAGGGGCTTTGATGGTGACTGGCATCTTTGTAGAGGTGGACTCCCCAATTCTAACTTCCTGGGTCATGTTTGTAAGCCAGCTGGCTATCCACTGGGTGACATAAGGGTTTATGCCTAACCTCTTGAGTTTGACAATGCCCAAGTGGGGTATTCTGTCAAATGCCTTGGCCAGGTCAAGGTAGGCATTGTGAACCATTTTCCCTTATCCATTGCTTTGGTAACCTTCTCAAAGAAGTCCACCAGGTTGAGTAAGCATGATCTGTCCTTGCTAAAAATAAATTGGGTTGGTTTCAGTGTCTGGAGGCTGCCTATGTCATTATTGATAATTTCCATGATAGATCTTTCCATGGCTTTGCATGACTAGTAAGACATGTGGGTCTGCAGATGGTCTACCTTTGTGAAGAGGATAACCGTTGCTGTTCTCCATTCATGAGGTAGAAATCCTGTTGGGTAGCTAGAGTTAAATAGCAATTCCAGAAGACCTGAAAGGTCATGATTTATACTATTCAGTAGGCATCAAGGGATATTGTTTGGACCCATTGATACAGTGTTCTTGCCTTAGATACAGCATCAAAGACCTGTTCCATAGTGATAGTAGGATGTGTTATATTTCATGGTATTTCTTGATAAGAGGTTGAGGGGAGAGAAGAGTAATGCTGGAGCTGAATTTGTCGGCCAGTAGGTTTGCTATATCTTCTGGCTCAGTATTAGCTGGGAATTATATATGACACTAAAAGTGCAGGCATAGAGATTCATGGATTCTGTAAACACAAACTCCCTGGACCAGATTGCCAAAATGTCAACCAGATATGCAAACATACTGGATCTGGTCCTTACTAATATGGGAATGTGCTGCACACCTCCTAGTGTAATGTCTTCTCTGGAAAGGTCAAACCTCAAAATTATATACTTTAAAGTAAAAATAAATCTTGAAACCCCAGTTAACCAAGGGGAACCACTCAAGGCTAACTTTCCTACTGTTAAATGATAACCTGGAAAAAGTTCAAGCCTCCATAAAGTTGAGAACACTGCTGTCTACAAAACATTTATACAAGCCCATTTACAATGAGCTCTGCAAACAATTGTGCATTTCTTTTGAGGTTGCGGACATAGCTAAAGAATGCCTGGGAGGCCAAATTTACCTCAAATGTGGCTTTGGTAGACTTTATTTGTCCTATGAGTTGTTTGTTTAGTTTGTTTTATCCTGCTGGGTACTGCACCTCCTACGTTTTGCCATGATATCCTTCCTTCTGTTATACAGCTTATTTATGTTGTGATTCCACCAGGGTGTTTTTTTTAATTAGTTATTTTCTTCTTCCTGGTGGGTATAGCTGCCTCTGTGCAACTATTAACAGCTCTTAACATGCTTGTAAACATTTTTTGTAGACAGCAGTGTTCTCAGCTTTATGGAGGTTTGAAATTTTTCCAGGTTATCATTTAACAGTAGGAAGTTAGCCTTGAGTGGTTCCCCAGGGTTAACTGGGGTTTCAGGATTTATTTTTACGTCAAAGTATATCAATTTGAGGTTTGACCTTTCCAGAGAAGACATTACACTAGGAGGTGTGCAGCACATTCCCATATTAGTAAAGACCAGATCCAGTATGTTTGCATATCTGGTTGGCACATTGGCAATCTGGTCTAGGGAGTTTGTGTTTACAAAATACATGAATCTCTATGCCTGTACTTTTAGTGTTGTATATAATTCCCAGCTAATAATAGGATAATTAAAGTCCCCCTAGAATATGGTATTGGGTTGCTTGGTGAGTGTTTCCAATAAGTATAAATATATGTTATAGGTTTCCTGGGTCATAGAGGAGGACCTATAGCTGGCATGAAAGTGGTATAGGATTTTGCCTATGGTGATTTGAACATGGAGAAGCTCAAGTGCATTGTCGTGTTTGTCTAGCCTTGAGGTATACTTATTTTTGATGTAAACTGAGACACCTCCACCTCTAGTCCCTGTCTGTTTAGTACCTTGTCAAAACATGTGAAAGGCATTATAGCCTTGCTCTCGCCATGTCTTTAAACCATGTCTCAGTGACCGCGCAAATATCAGCCTTTTCTAGAGTGAGGAAAACTTGTAGGAAGTGGAGTTGTTTGTTTAGACTTCTAGCACTGAACAATAATACATTTAGATTTTTTTATTTTGATTTGCTATGTTGGAAGTACTTTCAGGCTGGCATTGCCTAAAAAAAGCACTATGGAGGAGGACAATGTTTTAGCTGATATTCAAAAGCCTAGATGGAGAGGTGCAGACCATCCTGGCAAAACATCATGGTCTGTTGACCATCTCCTTCTCTGCTGACATACATTGAACCCTTCCCCTTAGAATGACACCAGAAACTAAGCCACTTATTAAAGTCAGTTATCTTCTGTTCATATTGTGGCATCATCCTTGAAGAAGATAAAATGCTGCTCAGTGCTAGGCTCATGCCAGCCTGAGACACATATTCCAAGAGTTCCATGCTGTCTGTCTTCATAGAGTCTAAGGATATATGCCTCAGGTCATTTACTCCCAAGTAGGTTCATAGGTTCATAGGTGTTTACTAGGCTAATGACCACAATGGCCTTTTTAAATTTAGCCATGCATCCCAAATCTCTGACAAGTTCTACTATCCATAGGTTCATAGGTTCATAGGTTGGTACTAGGCTATCGGCCCTAGGGCCTATACAAGCCTAGCCATAATAATTCCCTGGCTATTTCTTCCCACAGTATTTACTGCCATAGACCCCTGTCTAGCAGGGTGACTGACATGATCCCTGAGGTGAATTTCCTATCTCCCATCCAGTCATCAAGGTTTCTTTTGTAGAGGGCCAAAGAGGCACTCTGCTTGACATGTATGGGCAGTTTATTCCAGAGTCTGGGGAGTGTCTGAGTCAGAAACCTATCCCCCCAGCATGTTTTGTTCATTGTGATGACAAGGTTTAGATCCCTGGAGTGTGTGTCTCTGAGGGATTGGGATTTCTTTAAGTAGCATGTCTAGCAGCTCTGGGTTTGACATGGCCTTGTATGTTAAGCAGAGATTGCCTCTGAGTAGATGATATGCGACAAAGTAAAGGGGAGGGGGTTTAGATGGTCAGCATAAGGCATCTGCTTTAGGCCTGTGATTCTTTTAGTGAGGTATTTCTGTGGCCTTTCCATTTGTTGCAGATGTCTTGAGAGGTACATACCAAACAGGGCATCATATTCTATAATGGGTCTAATGAGGGATGAGTACAGTGGGTCAATGACCTCCTTTTTTCTGAATGAAAAGCCCTTAGTGATGAGGTGTGCCACATAGAAGGATTTCCTGACTGTTGTGGTGATGTGGTTATCGAAGATGAAACCACTGTCCACCTGTGTCCCTAAGTCTCTTATCACACTTTTAGTGTTTAGTGTACTGCCACCTATGTGGTAATTCATGGGTACATGTTTTTTTCCCAAAGGGGATAACTATACATTTTTTGGCATTGAGCTTGAGCCCATGGCTCTGGCACCAAGCATCTGTTTCTGTAAGGCCCTTTTATAGAATATCTACATCATTTGGGGATTCGGTAATGGCTCCCAGTTTACAATCATCTGCAAACTTTTTTAGCCAGAGTCCCTTAGTGTTGGCCTGTACTTCAGAGATGTAGATGCCAAACAAGAGTGGCCCCAGGACTGAACCCTGAGGTACTTCACTTGTCACTTGTCTGCAGCTGGATTTGGAGTTGGCTACTTTTACAGTGTGGCTTCTGTCAGTAAGCCAGTTGGCAACCCATCGAGTGATGTAGGGATTAATGCCCAGCTTAATAAGTTTATCTATGATTCCAGAGTAGGGGGTGGTGTTGAAGGCCTTGGTGAGGTCCAGCTAGGCTGTGTGGACCACCTTACCCTTGTCCATGGCTTTGGAGACTGATTTGAAGAAGTCAATCAGGTTCAGGAGACAAGATCGCTCCTTCACAAACCCAAACTGTGTGGTGTGTGGATGGTTGTAAGCATGGGCTTGGGAGATGGACTATGACTGAGTAATTCTGGTACTATTGGTCCAATGACCTGATTTGCATGTGTAATGTGGAGGATCTTGGCCCCTGATAAGCAACTGGCCATGATTTTCTCTTTAGTCAGCCTAATGAAGGGGACATCACTGTGTCTCACAATGGTGTCTCCGATGACCAGAATGTTGGATTGTGTGGTGGCTTGCCTTAGAAATAGAGGCTGCATGAGATGTGGCTGTATGTATTGATGTGGGTGCATACCTCTCAACCTCTTAGAGCAAAACTTCTGGACAAAGCCTGACAGAATTGGCAGACAAAGGCCAAAAATAGGGACAGATTTTAAATGTTGCTCTGATAAACTTAGCAAGTTGCTAGAATAACAGGATTTGTCTTAGCATGCGTTTTTCTGAAGGCTATGAAGTCTGAAACACAAATGTATATCATTATTTAGTGACTTCAGTCCTCAGATCATACTAGTGATTTTCCAGAAAATCACAAATTTTATGAGGAAGCGATCAAAAATATGAGGCAAAAATCTGGACATTCTGTGAAAATCTGTACAGCTGAGAGGCATACATGGGTGTTGTTTTGAAAGAGTGTGTTTGGGGCTGCTGAAGACATTTGTTATTTGTATTTTGTCTATGAGGTCCTTGGGGTTTAGGGAGGTTACATTTAAGTGCCTCAACATGTCTGGGTCTATGTGTCTGCTCTGAACTGTGTGTGATGGTTGCAACCTGTCTACTACTGACAACTTGATTGACATTATGAGTGCTTACATATGAGAGCTTTGCCTCCAGTGACATTTTGCAAATACATCTCTCGCACTCCATATCCATTTGAGAATTAGCTAGTATTCAATAAATATGATGCAATTTATACATTTACCTCAGGATGCCCATATCCACCAAGCTGGTAACAGAGATAGGGAGAACGTTCATATCCATGGCAACAGGCCCTTTTTATTAATTTAACAGTTGCAGTGAGAATATAAAATAATGTCAGGAGTATGTATCTGGTTTGCAACTCTGGGACAGTGCTTGTCGATGCAAACTAGTCACCCTGTGTACAACTAGGTATTGGTGAAATGTCAATAATTATACTAACTGAATTTCTTGGTTTCTTTGTAGGGTGGTGCTTGCTACAGTTTCTTTTACATTTTGGTCTACATATCTGTTCTGCTGGTCATTGATTATATTTTCTTTCCAGGTGATGGTGCTGCACCATGTTATAAATGAATGTTTTAATAATATTACTGACTTGAAATCAGTAACCTTTAAGTAGATATTCCTTCAAAATATTTTTTAAATCTTTTGCTAAATTATAGTTGCTTAATACATATTATGTTTGAAATATATCATTCAAACAAATGGGTAAAAAGGTCACACAGATACACCAAAAAAAAAAAAACATGCAGCAAAAAAATGAAAGAAGCACTCCTCAGGATTCAGCAAGGTCTGCACAGCATGCAGGAATAGTGCAAAAGCTGCTGCATGCAATATGGCCGACGATCGATCCAGGAACGAGCACCCAAGACGTGCACGAGCGCTCCTACACCATTCCTGAACGGACACAGCTCCTGTATGCTAATTACCCCATTTGCTGGTGAAAACCATGCAAGTGAGGTGAATTAGTGATCAGGAAGCAAGCAGGCATCTGTACAGGAATAGTGTAACTTGCAGAAATGTATTCGGTCACTAACCGGATACATTTCTGCAAATTACAAAACGGAGGCATGACAGCGCAAAAGAAAGCATGTATTCAATGTAGTAGGCATACCAATGGCGATTGACAATGGGAATAGTTGCAAAATTATAAAAAATAACTTTTATTTTTTGGGGCCAATTTCAGCCATTTAAGCGTAGGGCAGTGGTGCGCAAATGGGATCGGCCTGAAAATAACGAAAAACATTGGAAATAAGCTTTTAAACCCAAATCAGCATTTTGCCATGATAGTCAATGGCATGCATAAGACAACAAAACCAGGGAATAGTGGTCGCTAAGGGGGAAGGCTCAGTGTGGTAACTATGAATTAGCATTCTGTTTTATGCAAATGAGGGGTCTGATACTGAATCACAGATTTCCTCTCTGTGTTAGCTTGCACCCAACCGTAAAGGTGCAGCAACACTATGGTATAAGTATAAGAGGTAGATGACCACATAAGGGGGAGTGTCATGCATGCTGTAAGCTTATTGGAGTTCTGTGGCCCATGTTTACCCTTAGCTATGCACAGCTAAGGAAGGGGGGGATGTCTGAGGCTGCCTAGCAGTGTTTACATTGTCTAAACCGGTGTGCGCACCAGGTATTAAACAAAAAAAAAAAAACAGGAAATAGCAACTCTGTTCACGTCTGAGCACAGGGTATGCTCGGTGCACCTCGGGGCTTAAACAGGGAGGCAATGGGAAGGGAATACAGCAGTAGGAAGGCAATCAAGGAGAACTAACATAGCTGGCAGGTGAAATGTATCAGAATCAGCCAATTACACAGGCAGCAGCCCAGCACACTTCTATAAACTATGCAAACACCTTACACTCTGGTTTTTCTCACAAACTCTATACCACCAGTGTACACAGATGGGGAAATTTTACCTGACAAAACTAACAAAATATTAGGGGCTGCTTTTACTCTCATACATCAATATGTGGAAGAGACTGAGGGTGGTGAAGATGTGAATGCTGATGACAAACCCACAGTGAGGAGAAGAGTGTACAGACCCAGGGTAACCTACCAGGGGCTACATGAGCTGGAGATAGTGGAGCGCTATATGGTGGACAGGGACATTCTACAGCAAATTGTTGAGATGTGCCAGCCACACCTCACACACAGAACCAACAGAAGGGAACCCATCCCAGTGATACCAAGGTAAGTGTAGGGTAAAGAATACTAGCCACAGGTAGCTTCCAAAGGTCAACTGGGGATATCATGGGAATCTCACAGACATCAGCATCCAGGGTACTCCACCAGTTCCTGGATGCCATGTCAACACATGCCGGAGAGCACATATATTTCCTCAACACCCATGAGATGTTGACAAGCAATATGCGTCTCTTCCACCAAATAGCAGAATACCCTGAGGTAGTGGGTGCTATAGACTGCACGCACATACACAGCAAAGCACCACCCGGTGATCAGGGTAGGGTCTACATAAACTGCAAGGGCTTCCCCTCCATCAACTGCCAGGTCATGTGCGATGCCCAAGGCATTTTCTTGAATGTGTGTGCTGGCAGCCCTGGAAGCTATCACGACTCCCACATCTGGCATATGACACAGCTGCACCAGAAATTTGCAAATAGGGACATCCCATATGGCCAACTTCTGGGGGATGCTGGTTACACACTGGAGCCATGGCTGATGACACCCATCAGAAAGACACACACACCCGAACAAGAACTCCATAATGAGGCACACGCACAAACCAGAATCATAATAGAGCATGTGTTTGGGATGCTCAAGTCACAGTTCCGGTGCCTGGACATATCCAGTGGAGCCTTGCAGTACTCTCCAGCTACATGTACACACATTTTCATTGTATGTGCCTTGCTACACAATATGATCCTGCGGAAACAGCTGCAGCAGGAACAGCACGGGGCAGGGCCACAGCCCCCCCCCCACCATTGCCAAGGCCATCACAGGCACAGAGGGACTCAGATGAGGAACAACCTGTGCCTGCTCATGTAGGCAGAAGGAGGTGTGCCCAGTATGCCCAGGCTTTGGCAAAGATGCAACACATAGCACATACACTGACACGGTAGGGACCCAGGGAATAAAACCTCTCTTTGACTCGCACATACAGTAAAAGGGATTCCAAACATGACACTACCTGTCCTTTACCATGTATAGGGAGTGTACTATGTGCATCCGACAAAGTCAGCCCTCTAGCACCATCCTCAATACTGGCACAGCCACAAGGTAAGTCACTATTCCTATCAATTGCTGAATGGAGTAGTATGTTCTGCTAGTTGCAGCTATGGTATGGATGTGAGCATGCAAGTGAATCGGGTGGCTGAATGGGATGGCAGCAGATAGTGGACACCTATATGGGCAGCATGAAATCCATAACAAATACTGGTGTCAACAAAGTAGGCAGTAGTAGACAAGGTGACAAATTCCACTTCAGTACATGTGGTGGCCCAAATGTGTGTCTATAGGACACACATGAATGTCAGTGAGGCTCACATACCCAACACCAGCCTCAGCCAGCAGGAGAGGTGTAGATGACCGTAAAGAAAGGCTGTTCTAAGCCCTCGAATTGATGGCAATGGTGAACAGGCCCCCTCCAGACCTACACAGACAGACTACAATGGGACTGCCAGTTGTATATTAGTTCTGAAGGGTAAGAAGTCTGAAACTGAAATGTAGGTCAATAAAACCTAAGATCTGTACTCTACTGATATGCCTCTAGTCTGCATGATAGGTCAGAATACAAAACAAAATGGAAGCCATCAGATTACCTGAAATACCAGTACAGTCATAGCAAATAACTGTACAAGTTTACAGTTGTCAAGTGTGCCCACCCCCCACAATCCTATGTAGAAATGCATTAACATGTACGTGTGGGTTTAATAACAGTGGATCACAGATTACCTGAACTGGCACAATTTACAGGATAGATTGTTGCATGTGTACAATATGCAGGGGTCCATGTGTTAGGTTGTTGTGTGCTCTGTATTGTGTGGAAGTGGTCAGCATGTAGGTATGGAGGGTTGTGTCTTGGTGGCCCATGGCCAGTACTGTTGATGACAGGGCCATGTTCTGACAACTGCAGTGCCAACCACAATGCATCCCAGCAATACCCAATTCAGCAGTCATCCATACTCACTGTCCAGATGTCAATATCTGTCACCATCTGAAAGATGGGCATGCCATGAATGTGGGCACAGACATACACACACTACACAGGTGGAAGTACTCCAGACAGAGTACATAAAATGTAACTGTAAACTGCATACACCTTTGGAATTGTACATACAGGTTAGCGGCACATTAGTTGTCTGTGTAGTATGGAATACTGCTATAGTCTGGCCAATCACTGGCAGACCACAAAAGGCACAGTTATGAAGTAATGAGGGACTGCCCATGTCCCCGCACAAGGCAGCATAAGGGTAATGTCCCATGCATATCTGTGAGTCAGCTGCAAGAAGCTTCCATATCACACATGCACTCAGCTCACCCCACCATCAGCCACAGGTTTATCACAGGTCATATCCCTGATGCTGGGAATGAGTACAGTATGACCCCCACTTCTGTATGGGAATACCCACAGAATGCAGCATGCTGAACAGGTGTCCCATGCAGGTGTGTCCCTAGCTGTAAGCATCACCCTGCCAGCATCCAGACCAATGGATTAATATGGACAGGAACTATTGCCATTAACACCTTGCACACTTACCCTGTCACCCTAGGGGAATCCAATGGCTTGTAGCTGGGAATGTAGGAGTGACAGAATGCACTGGCCTGCTACAGATGGCCTGCATCACTACCAAATGCCCTACAGTCCTCTGTCAAAGGCCTGTGCTTCACCCGTACTGCCAATGTATGTTATCTCATGGGGTCCCAACTAAAAACATAACACAATCCACAGAACACACAGATGCAAGGCCATGTTGACAAATCCCAGTAGCATGCCCTCCATGTCCTACTGCATGAACTGTGGACCAACCCCTAAATACTACTGGGATGAAGGGACAAGTATAGGGATACTTCTCAGATATTGCTCACATAATGTTAGGAAGATGATAGAATAACAGAGTGGGGGGGTGTAGAAGCATGGATATCATGGAGTGTGTGAAGTCTGAAACTCTGATGTGTGCCCACACTACGCCAGCTTGCAAACCCAGTAATGGGTGGCTACAAACCTGCTCTTAAACCACAATGTGAAGGGGAACTGACCAAATATATGAGCCCAACCTCTGGGTAATCTGGGTGAATCTGTACTGAGAGGAATGGCCACAGCAGGATACAGACATTCTGTTACATTGATATATGTACAAGCAGGGGATCCCCAGCCACCACAGTACCAAGGTGCTGGACCATTTACACAGACCCATCAGCAAGTGTCTGCAGCTACCCCTCTAGAATGGCATGAGTGTGCAAGAATATGTAGGCTGCAGACCACAATACTGGACACAGCTTCATTCATCTTGTATTTCCCAGGAAATAACTGTGAGCAAATAAGTATATTTGTCAGTAGTTGATGACATAATACAACACAGTGTAAAACAGTACATATGTCTGAATATCTCTAACACCAACCATGTAACACAAGCAGCACAGACACAATAGTTACAGTATCCCACTATCTTTCACCCATTGTGACTCCATATTGTCAACCTATCTACAGATATCCTGCAGAAACAGGTTGCTAGCTGTAGGTGTAGAATACCAAATCCTGGACTGGAGTACATCCTACCTGGAATGGATTCACACACTCAATACAGAAGGTCATAATGGGCATGCTCCTACACTTAGAGAAATGAAGCCCATGTCTGACAACAACAGTAGACTATACATATTGGTCAGTCGCAGATGTCTGCGCACACACATCACATTGCACACCATTCATGCTTTGCACACACATTGGATAGGAATACTCACACATATCCAAGGCCAACACACTATAATATGTCAAACATACACAAAAAGATGTGGGGAAGAGGGAGACAGACAGTGACAGAGAGATTTCCATCATGAGGCCTGTCCCACCCACCACCCATCCATTTGGCCAATATCACATGATGTGCCAATGTCAATCAAAGCAGACATTGCTTTTGGTAGCCTTATAGTGTCTGTGGTGCTTGTCATAACTGTGTCACATGATAGTACAAATCAGTATTCATCTAGCATTTGTATAACCAGTCCTGTCAAATGTAAAGTTGTGTGTGACTGAGTGTTGTGTGTGTGTTTCCAGAGGAATGGTTTATGGCCCATTCACACATACTGCACTTCCCATTGCCCATGTTAGCACTCATGCTGTCAGTCACCTTGAAATAACCCTCTGGCCAAGTCTCAGCCCCATAAGCTTTGTGGTGCTTGTGATAACTGTGTAATGCTATAGTGTAACATACTAATTAGGTAGGAATTCTACTCCTAGACATGGTAACTTTGAAACTGTGTGTGTGTGTGTGTGTGTGTGTGTGTGTGTGTGTGTGTGTGTGTGTGTGTGTGTGTGTGTGTGTGTGTGTGCGTGTGTGTCGAGATTAATGATTTTGAGGCAATTCACAGTCACTACACCTCCCATTGCCCTACTTTAGCAAGCTTGCTGAAGTCAGTCACCTTGAAATACCCTTTGGACAAAGGCCAGCTCTGTAAGCTCTCTGGTGCTTGCGATAACTGCATAATGCTATAGTGTGACATACTACTTAAGTAGGAGTTCTAATCCCAGACATAGCAACTGTAAAACTGTGTGTGTGTGTGTGTGTGTGTGTGTGTGTGTGTGTGTGTGTGTGTATGTGTGTCATCAGTATCCTGTGTGGAGGTTGCTGTGATCGTGTAATAACAGGATCCATTGTGGGGTGGGTTTTGCTAAATTATTATGCTGAGGACCTAGTATATGTCAAAATGTCCACCATAAAAGGACTACAGATGTCAACCACCAGAGAGGCTGATGTAGACAATCCATAATCCTACATGTGACATGGATTGGTGAACAATATAGGCAACCCTTCTATTACTCAAAGAACACTCTCCACCCATGTCTCATGCACAAACACACTTGGCTAGGCAACAACCACTATATTGGTAGTTCCTTGCATATTGCCTCACAGATAGTAACCACGGTGTGATTGCAGTGGACTACATGCCTGTTGACCACAATAGTGCCACTGACATCAGAAAGTACTGTGAAGTGTTACATCTCCTGACTGTGTGTTATCCATCAAGTAAAAAGACATGGCACCCTGTTCCATCCCCCCAGTAGGCAAATAAATGCTTACAGTGGCCCTTTTGCTATGTTCCCCACTGGACACCTGTAACAACTGTAGAGTCTGCAAACATAACCCACAAAGGGAATACCATGCCTTATACACATGCCCTGTATGGACAGACGCCACTAACTCCACTGAATACCTGTATCATGCTGTCAATGTAGATGCAAGCACGACCTCAGTTCCATAGCCAGGTCTTACCAAATGAGGTCAGGAATGCTACATCAGAAGATAACAATCTGTCCACACAACACGTCCCAGAGACCAGACTTCCACACATCAAAGAATATGCATGTGGGACGTGCACAACCCAGACAGTGTCCATGTTATGGAATATAGATCACATACATGAGAAGCGGTGCACATCACTGGCCACCTGCAATAGTAACTCAGATGAGTGGATGGTGAATATGATACCCACCCCTGGGGACCAGTCCAGGGACTACACACCTGAGCCACACTAGAGACTATTGTCATGTGGCCTGATGCCAAGGTATTCCCTTTGCCTAGCCTTGTACAGCCTTCAGGCCCATTCACCTACTACACACTTGTGAAGCAATGAACCTATGCATCTCAGTACTGGCAAGTGTGTGTGTGTGTGTGTGTGTGTGTGTGTGTGTGTGTGTGTGTGTGTGTGTGTGTGTGTGTGTGTGTAGAGGTTAATGATTTTTGAAGCCATTCACACTCACTACACCTCCCATTGCCCTACATTAGCATGCCTGCTGATGTCATTCACCTTGAAATAACCCTTTGGCCATGTTTCAGCTATATAAGCTCTGTGGCGCATGTGATAACTGCGTAATACTGTAGTGCAGAAAACTACTTAGGTAGGAGTTCTAATCTTGATTGTGACAATATGTGTGTTTCCCTAAGTGAGTGTGTGTGCCTTTGTTGACACCTAGCTTTTGTGGACATTCACACTTACTGCACTTCCCTTACCCCTCCTTTAGAACTTTTGCTGATGTTACTCACCTTCAAAGATACCTTTTGACAGCCCTTCAACATGTAAGCTCTGTGGTGCGTGCAATAACTGTGTAGCACTGTAATAGCAATACATAGTCAGGTAAGGTTTTGAAACTCAGTTCTGGTAAGTGTGTGTTTGTGTGTGTGCCATCAGCATCCTGTTGGGGGTGATTATGTAAAAATAGGATCCATTGCACGGTGGTTTTGCTACATCATTATAATGAGGACCTATATGTCCCAA
>NC_056727.1:507377535-507430035 GCF_019279795.1 Protopterus annectens | reverse complement strand
TGTGTTATTAAGTATTTGCTACTGGATATTGATCTGAATTGTGGATATTAACTGTAGACTACTATTTGTATAGGACATGTCATTGAGGGCTGCTGTCATGTAGTAATGGCATACCTATCAGTGTCAGACGTCTGTCTGTCAAAACATTCATTCTAATGCATAACATGTTGTCTAGCTTATTTCTGTCTGTCCTCTGTACATGTTCAGATGTCAGGTATCCATCTTGGCTGCTTACAGGCAATATATGCTTGACTTACACTGAAATGTCTGCCCAGCTGTGTTATGAATGCCACAGCTAGGAAACCCCACCTCGTATGCACCACGAGCCATGGACACCTCAACTAGACTACCACAGTCGACAGAACATGCTTGGGTACAGGTGTCCAACCCAAACACTGGCCATGTTATGTAAAATGCTGCAAGAAAAACTATTGGCAGACCACCACAGCACCACGATGCAACTGTTAAAACCACAAATTTATTGAGTAAAATTGTAAAATGCAGGAATAAAAATTGGTTCGATAAGTGCTTTTGGCTGATATAGCCTTCTTCAGATCATGTGTGAATCCTGCTACAGATTCCATTTAAAACCCAGATGCCCAATCACAAATGTGGGGTAGACCACATATGCAGATGCAGATCCATAGTCTTAGTACTGATTGGAAGCATAGCGGCCAACTGCAGTTCTAGAAATTAGTCAACAGCCAGTTGTGAGGCATTCAGTAGTAATTTTCCTATTGGATAAGCTTCTTAGTTTTAACCAATTGTTTTCTTAGACATGTATCCCTATGGCGATAGGTTATTATAGTACTCATTTAGTCCAATCATCCTCTTTGCTGCCTCTGTTAATACCAACTGTCAAACACACTTTTTGTTGCCAGACTTTTTGTTGCCATCCTCTTGTGGCTCATTGACATGGCAACAAAAAGTGTGTTTGTTGCCATGTCAATGAGCCACAAGAGGATGGCAACAAAAAGTCTGGCAACAAAAAGTGTGTTTGACAGTTGGTATTAACAGAGGCAGCAAATACAGCTGCTGGAAGGTTTGTAGTAGCAGTAAATAAGAAACACTGCATCATATTAAATAAACTTTCTAAGTTACATAGCCTCCTCGGGGCCCAATCCTTAGCTTCCTTGCTTTTAAGAAAGGTCTTAATGGCAAATAAATGAAGAAACGTTCCAATGAATTACAAATCTCCAAGAGCCAGGCAAATAATCAAGAACAGCTCCACAAAAAGACTCTCACTCTCCAAAGATATTTTTTAAGCGCTTTCATCCACTTTTATTTACGTGAACTTACTCAGAAACAATGAATGTAAAAAAACATGTTGTTTAAATACAATTTCCACAGGAAATGATGTCATTTAAAAAAATAGTAATAAATGAATGAATCTCATTCACCATTCTTTTATAATGAAACACATTCCATGTCATTCATTTTCTATTTGTAAAAAATCTTTCTGTAACAAATAGTAACCTGCTGACTGATTTTTTTCTATAAAATAGTTGTATAAATGTAAAGGTCTTAATGGCACAACACCATTTAAGCCTGTTGGACAATGTGCTCTTAAATTAATAATCCAGTTGATTTCTCTTATTTCTGTCTGATTCTTTATATCACCTTCTCTTAAGCTAGGTTGAATACATTCCAGAACTTTAAACACGTGTTGGATTATGAACAATGTGCATGGCAAGCACATTGTTTAAATCAGCATTCCTTATGTCTCTCATATAACGTAGAATACAATCCTTAAAGTGCTGATCAATTTTTCCTACATAAAAAGCTCTACATGAGCAGCAAGATGCCATATAGACAAGATGTTGAATAGTACAGTTTGCAAATACATCAAAAGCATAGGTGCTATTAGAAATAGGGTGAATAAAAGTGTTGCTGCTGCTTACAGGCAATCTATTTTTGACTGACACTGACATGTCTGCCCAGCTGTGTTATGAATGCCACAGCTAGGAAACCCCACCTTGTATGCACCCCATGCCATGGATACCTCAGCTAGATTACCACAGTCAACAGAGCATGCTTGGGTACAGGTCTCCAACCCAGACACTGGCCATGTTATGTAATATATGTTGCATACATGTCAGTTGGAGCACCTCACTGGCCCTCTACAAGAGATAACCAGATAATTGGATGTTGCATTAACTGTCAACCTGGGGATCACTCAAGTGGCATTAGTTGATATATGGCCTGCTGACAAATGTCATGTGGCATGATACCAGTGTACCCACATCCCCTACTCTTCTTATCTCTTCATGGACATTAGCCTGGTGCACACCTAGGAACACCAGCACCTCTGGACCCCAGTACTGACAAATGTGTCAGTATGCACTACTGAGAATAACAGTGTCTGTGTGTTTGTGAACTTGTAGTTGATAATACCCTGAGGGCCTTCTCACCCACTACACCCCCATTGCCATAGTTAGAAATGACTGCTGCTGTAATTGACATTAAATGTATTTTGTTACACTCTTCACCCTATGGACTACCTGGAGCTTGCAATACAAGCATAACACTGTTGTACAAATGGGTAGATAGACATGGGTTACCCTCTGAGTCCTGGCAAGTGTGTGTATGTGTGTGAGTGTGTATATTTAGGTTCATAGTTTTATAGGTAAGTACTAGGCTATCTGCCCAAGGGCATTTATAAGCCTAGCCAGAATGTGTTGGCTTTCGCCACACCCTTAGATTAGTTTCATGTGCCTCTGTCCAGCAGAGCCATTAGTTCCCTGCACCACTGTCCAGCAGAGCCACTGCAGTGATCCCCGGGGTAAATTTTCTGTTTTCCATCCACCCGTCAAGGTTTCTCTTGAAGAGTTTTAGTGAGGGGCTCTGCCTGATGTATATTGGAATCCTGTTCCAAAGCATGGGGAGTCTCTGGGACAGGAATCTATCCCTCCAGCATGTCCTATTTATCGTTGTGGTGAGGTTTATATCTCTAGAGCATGTGGCTCTCCGGGATTTGTATTTTTTAGGTGGAGCATGTCCATCAATTTTGGGTTGGACATGGCCTTGTATGTCAGGCAGAGATCACCTCTGAGTAAGCGGTATGAAACCGAGTACAGCTGGAGTTTCTTGAGTTGGGCTGCATAGGGCATCTGTTTGAAGCCAGAAATCCTCTTGGTGAGGTACTTTTGTGGTCTTTCCAGCTGTTGCAGGTGTCTTGTAATGTACATCCCAAATGGGGCGTTGTATTCTATGATGGGTCTAATGAGTGATGAGTAGAGAGGCACAATAACCTATTTTGTTCTAGATGCAAATCCTTTTGTCATTAGGTGGGCCATATAGAAGGATTTTCTAACCACCTTGGCAATATGATTATCAAAGGAGAGATTACTATCTACTTGGGTCCCCAGATCCCTTATTACATTTTCTATATTTAGGGGACTACCACCTATATGGTAGTTCGAGGGTACTTTATTTTTTCCAAAGGGGATGACTATGCACTTTTTGGCATTTAACTTGAGGCCATGATTTTGACACCAGGTATCCATCTCAGTGAGACCCTTCTGGAGGGTGTCTGTATCAGCTGCAAACTTGGTCAGCCATAGTCCTCCTATGCTTGCCTGTACCTCTAAAAAGTATATACTGAACAGGAGAGGTCCTAGGACTGAGCCCTGTGGGACGCCACTTGTAACTGGTTTAGAGTTGGACGTAGAGCCTGCAACTCTCACCACTTGGGTTCTATCCATGAGCTAGTTGGCAACCCATTTCGTGATGTAGGGGTTTATGTTCAAGCTGGTGAGCTTGTCTATAATACTAGAATGGGGAATAGTGTCAAAAGCCTTTGCGAGGTCTAGGTAGGCTGTGTGGACCTCCTTTCCCTAATCTAATCCTTGGTAACTGTCTCAAAGAAGTCCGCCAGGTTTAGGAGGCATGATCTGCCCTTAACAAAGCCAAACTGGGTAGGGTCCAAGGTTTGGAGGTTCCCAATGTCTCTGTTAATGAGTTCCATGATAATGTGCTCCATAGCCTTGCAGACCAGGTTAGTCAGGCTTATAGGGCGATAGTTCCCAGGGTCCGTTGTGGCTCCACCTTTGTGGAGTGGGATAACTGTTGCTGTGCACCACTCTGTGGGTACGTAGCCTGTAGAGAGGCTAAGTTTGAACAGTGTGTTTAGGTGTGGGGCTAGTTCATTTTGGAGCTCTTGTAAGACACAGCCTGGGACACCATCTGGCCCAGCTGAAGCTGTGTTTTTGGCTTTGGACAGGGTTGTTTTAACCCATGTGTCGGTGATTGACAGGGCCCTACATTCTTCTGGTATGGTTATGGGCTCTTTAGGGGGTGAGAGTGGGTGAAATTTGCACTAAACCTGTCTGCCAGAATGTTGGCAATATCAGTCGGTTCAGTGTATTTTGTGCCATTCTGCACTAACTCGGATCAGATCTGACAGTTTCCACTTAGGTTCTTGACATAGCTAAAGAACACTTTGTGGTTATCTTTGGAGTCATTGGCAATTTTTCTTTCGAAACTAGCCTTGGATGATTTAATGAGGGATCATAGTTTCTTGCTGATACTGATCAGGGTTGTCTTTCATTCTTGGGATTTTACTCTTTTCTGTACTAGTTTCCTCCTTCTGTTGTATAGCTTGTTTATGGCAGGGGTCCACTAGACTGGTTTCCTTTTCTTGGAGGAGTGAATCATGGTTTTACTTGGGATAGCATGATCCATGCATTCCTGCATATGCTCATAGAGTGCCTTTGTAAAGGTTTCAGCAGCTTGGACAGCATTGTCCTTTAGCATGGGGGCTGTGAACCTTTCCACCTCTGTCTTAAGTAGTGTGAAGTTTGCTTTTGAAAAGTTTTTCACCATGATTTCCTTGATTGGGGGTGGGGGCGGTATGTGGATATCCAGAGTGATTAGTCTATGGTCTGATCTAACCAGCGAGGGGTTGACCTCTGGTGTGGAACACCGGTCGCCCATGATGGTGATGACCAGGTCCAATATGTTGTTCCCTCTGGTGGGGGTGTTAACCAGTTGATCCAAGGCATTCGAGTTTATAAATTCTAGGAAGCATTGGGCAAGGGAGTTAGTACTTGAGTAGTTCTCCCAGTTTATGTTTGGGTAATTGAAATCACCCAGTATTAGGGTGTTTGGTAGGACCTTCATATTTCCCATTGTCTCCAGAAATATGGAATGGGGGTCCTGGGTCATGGTGGGTGATCTGTAGCAAGCTATAATTTGGATTGTAGTTTTGCCCATTGTTAGTTGCATATGGATGATCTCTGATGCATTGTGCTGTGCCACTAACCTGGAGATGTAGGTATCCTTGATGAATATGGATACACCCCCGCCTTTTGTGTTTCAGTCCTGGTTTTGTGGCCGAAAAGTATGGTATGAGTTATAGCCTAGTGCTGGGGCACTATCAGGAGCCTTAAACCAGGTTTCTGTTACTGCACAGATGTCGATGTTCTCCATACTGAGGAGTGCCTCAAGTGAGTGCATTTTGAGGTTTAGACTTCTGGCGTTGAGTAGCATTACCTTCAGTTTTTGGTTACTTGTGCTATTTATGGTGGTGGGTTTGTCTTTTGAGCCTTGCCCAAAAAAGGCACTATGGAGGTGGCAAGAGCCTTGGCCAGTATTTGAAAGGCTAAGGACGACAGGTGCAAGTCATTTCTTGTGAAGCAACGTGGCTTGTCAAGCATGTCATCCCAGGCAGACAGATACTGGATCCCCTTTGAATGACACCAGAAACAGCCAATTGTTGAAATTGATCATTCTTTCTTTATACTGTGGCATCATTCTTGGTGAGGGCAGGATGCCACTCAGGGTCAGGGTCATACTAGCCTGGGCTACATGATCAGAGAGTTCTTCCATGTCTCTTTTCATGTAGTCCAGGGAGGTATGTCTGAGGTCATTCACACCAACATGGACAATGACAGAGTTGTATTTGCACTTGTTCTGGAGTGACCTGAGTACTTGTGTTATGTGGCGGATCCTGCTGCCCAACAGGCAGCTAACTGTAACCTTCTCCTTGTCCAGCCTAGTTAGTGGGACATCAGTGTGCCTGACTATAGAGTCACCTATTACTAGTGTTTTGGGTAAGTTATTTTGCCTTAAGGGCTTTGATTGTGTGGCACACTGATTATGTGAAGTATGTGTTTCATGGTTGGTGATGGGATGTGTAGGTTGTTTGGATGTGTGCTTTGGAGATCTCTGTTGCTTTTGCAGATTTTTATTTAGAGCCTCCGAGTATGTTTTCATGTATTCATGTGTGTTATTTGCTGGTGTTGGTTTATTAGGTCTATGTGAGACTGGTCGTGTGCTGCAAGTATTACCCTTCTCCTCTTGACTGTCAGTTCCAGTCTTGGGTTGAGAGAGCTTTGCCTCCAGTTTGGCTGTATAATTGCATCTCTCGCATATATTAGTGTTTGGTGGTAGGAGGAGAGGGTAGTCTGTGTACATGAGGCAGTTGTAACATTGCCTCAAAATGCCCAGATTCAGGATACAGCATTCTGTGGCCACATTCTCCAAATACAATACACCTTGCCATACATTATAAGGGATAGTGATGTTGCTGAAATTAGGAGAGCCATGACAAACCCTCACCCCACTATCCCTGTGGCATGTGCAGTCAATGCATATCCCTGTAGAAGCACTGATTAGATAGACAAGGGGTTGTTTTGCAGTCCTGGTCAGTGTGCGATTGTGGGTATGTCAGAGCATTATCCATAGATAAAGCAGTCCCTGCAAGTACAGCAACTGCACAGCTCCAAAAAGACCTTGTAGCAGTGAAAAAAATGAGAGCCAGTAGACTGTAGCATAAATATTTAATAATTCAAAGGCATGAAAAGGAGACCAAACAGACCAGTTTCGACTGCAAAATACAGTAAAAACATATTCACTTGTTCTCCTTTTATAGCTAAATACTAAATGAAGCTCCAACTTAGTAAATTAATTATTCAATTAACCATACCAATTAAAGGTATTCATTAAGCCCTGGTGAAAACAGTGCCCCCAGTCTGATGATCCATTTCTTCTCTTTATTATTTAATATCTGATGCCAATCTGATTTATTTGTTCTCTGTCCAACGATTCTATCAATCACAGTAAAAGTGAAGGATGCATTATGTATCACAGTGTGTTTGTATAAAGCATTTGTGAGTTTCTTGTGTCTGATGTCACTTAAATGTTCAGAGATTCTAAAATTTAAGGGCCTGGATGTTTGTCCCACATAAAATGCAGAGCAGCTACAGGTAGCCAAATATATCACCCAGTCAGTCTGACAGCAAAAAAGAAAATATCAAATACTTGCCCAGTATTCTTGCTGCTGAACTGGCATGTCTTCATCATCCTTCTGCAATAAGTGCAATGGCCACAGGGAAAACATCCCTTGAGTTGGTCCCCCACAAGAGTTGTTTGTATAGCATCAACTTTACTTCTCCAACTAGTTTATAATGATTTAAGAATGAGCCCAAATTCTTGCCTCTCCTGAAAGAAAATTGACATCTGCCATCCAGAAACTCGCATATTTTGTTATCTGCCAGAAGTATGTTCCAATGTCTACAGGCACTACTGATTAGCACGTCAGTGTTTCTACCATATGTTCTGACCAAATGGATGCTTGAATCTTTGTTCTTAGTCTTATCCCTATATGTTAGGAGATCTTGCCTGTCACAATTAGCCACCCAATGTCTGGCCTGAAAGATATTCCCCATTTTGTATCCTCTGTTCCTGAATCTAGTGGTAAAGTCTTCTTGGTATACCTGATAAGTAGCATCTCCTGAACATATGCATTTCATATGAAAAAATGTGATTTTGGGATGTTTCTGCATATATGTGGAGGATGAAAGCTGGTAGCATGGAGAAGGGAGTTGTATTGGGGGTACTTGTGATACACTTCCAATGTTAAGGTATGATCATTGTTCCTAATAACTAAGACATCTAGAAAAGTAATCTTATTGATGTCAAAGGTAACAGTAAAGTGTATACCCCATTTGTTGTCATTTAAGTATCTGACAAACTCCGTAAGGTAGTCAGGGTCCGATCTCCATACTAAGCAGCAATCATCCAAGTATCTTCTCCAAATATCAATCTCATCTAAATAGATGTTATGTGAGTTATCATAGATGAGATGTTCCTTAATATGGGCCATGAATAAGTCAGCATATATGGGAGCAAATGAGGCCCACATGGCAGTACCTTGTATTTGTAAATAACATTTGTTCTGGTAATAGAACACATTCTTAGTAAGAATGTGTTCGACTAAGCAAAGTAAAAAGGTGTTGAAACCCAGTTAGTACAACTCTGACTTGTATAACCAGTATTCTAATGCTTCCAGCCCCACCCGGTGAAGAATATTGTTGTACAATGCAGAAACATCAAGGGTGCAGAGCAACAACCCAGGATCAAGTTGCATCTCTGATATAACTTTAAGGAATTCCATGGTGTCTTGAATACAGGCCCTAACCCATTTCAGAAGTGGTTTGAGATATTGTGTCAGAAACTGGAATAATGGTTCTGTGAGGGAACCCCTACCTGAAACTATAGGTCTACCAGGTGGATTTTCCAGATTTTTGTGTATTTTGGGTAGAAAATGTATGTATGGGCTAGAGGGGTCGAGCACAGTGAGGTGATGTAATGTGTTGTCCGTGATAATTCTTTCGTTCTTGGCAGATACCAAAAACTGGTCAATTTGTTTCTTGAAGCCAGGAGTTGGGTCCAATGTCATGTGAGTATAGTAATGACTATTTGCTAACTGTCTCATGACTTCTGTGTTATATTGGGACCAATCCTGTACTACCATACCCCACCCTTATCAGCAGACAGTATTGCCAAATCATGGTTAGTTTCACGTTCATGGATAGCATCCATTTCGATCTTTGAGAGGTTTATTGATTTGGCACAGAACTCCCTAAAGTTGAAATGTAGATATTTAAGAATGCAATTCTGAAACATTAACACATTGTAATGCATTGGTGGCAGGAAATTAGATTTGTGATATCTGAATCCATCCTGCGATTCAGGATTGGGTGCTGTTTGAAAAAAATAGTCTCAAGTTAAGTAGTCTACAAAATGAAGTAATATCTTATGCAAATATATCTTCAGACACATAAAAGCCAGTATAAAATTAAGACCTTTATTCAAAATTTTAACTTGAGTGGGTGACAAAGGAGTGGATGAAATGTTTAATACATTATTATGTTCTATTTCAGTATAACAATTTCAACAATCCTTCCATTTTGTCTACTTTTGTGAGGTTTCCTGCCCCCCTCCTTTGCCTACCCCTAGAGGGATTGATGTGTTGCTTTGTTTAGAGGCTGGAGAGGCTGAGGCATGCTGTACATCAGGCTCTAAACCTGATGAGGATTCCTCACCAGAAGTATCATAACTAGATGAGGAAGGCTTTGTAAGAATGGACCTGGGTCTTTTCCTTTTTGCTACCTTTCTGTATGTTTGCTCGAACCTCATGTGCCTGTTGCTGGAAAAGGGATGCCCACCCTCATAGCCAGTTAGATCCCTATGAAACATCTTCATTTTTCTGTCTTTTAATTGCTGCCCCAAGGTTAGCAGATCCTGACTAAGTTTCCTAAGACAGGTGTTATAGGACTCCTGTCCTTCAAATTTCTGGATGTCTGCACACATCTGTGTGATTTCTAATATATCTTTGTCAATTGTTCTCTCGTAATGAGAGGCCAATATTTCCACAAAGCTCATGGAAGCTCTTTGTTGAGCCACAGCTCATTGTTTTGTAAGGGTGGTATCAATATTTGGAACCAATGGCTGTATATGTATCCTCAATCCCCATGGTGATATGCCCTTAGTTAAATATGCCTTGAAAAGCTTGGAATGCCATATGTTGGTCTGAAGGGACCTTAAACTCTTATTAAGTTTGAGAAACTGTGCTTCACGTGTATTTTCTAGGACCAAATCCTCTGGCCCATTTTGATTGACTGTATTGCCAAGGCCAAAAATGGTCAAATCATCCCTATGGATGAGGGTAAGGCAGTCCACACAGCCTATATGGACCTCACCAAGTCCTTTGACACCATCCCCCATTCTGGAATCATAGATAGACTTACTAAGCTGGGCATTAATCTCTACATCACTTGATGGGTTGCCAACTGGTTTACTGACAGAACCCACACTGTAAAAGTAGCCGACTCCAAATCCAGCTCCAGACAAGTGACAAGTGGAGTACCTCAGGGTTCAGTCCTGGGACCGCTCTTGTTTGACATCTACTTCTCTGAAGTACAGGCCAACACTAAGGGACTCTGGCTAACAAAGTTCGCAGATGACTGCAAACTGGGAGCCATTATTGAATCCCCAAATGATTTGGATACTCTACAAAAGGGCCTTACAGAAACAGATGCTTGGTGCTAGAGCCATGGGCTCAAGTTCAATGCCAAGAAATGTATAGTTATCCCCTTTGGGAGAAAACATGTACCTGTGAATTACCACATAGGTGGCAGTACAATAAACACCGAAAGTGTGATAAGAGACTTAGGGATACAGGCGGACAGTGGTCTCACCTTCGATAACCACATTGCCACAACAGTCAAGAAATCCTTCTATGTGGCACACCTCATCACTAAGGGCTTTTCATCCAGAAAAAAAGGAGGTCATTGTCCCACTGTACTCATCCCTCATTAGACCCATTATAGACTACAATGCCCCATTTGTTATGTACCTCTCAAGACATCTACAACAACTGGAAAGGCCACAGAAATACCTCACTAAAAGAATCACAGGGCTAAAGCAGATGCCCTATGCTGACTGCCTTAAAAAACTCCAGCTATACTCTGTCGCATATCATCTACTCAGAGGGGATCTCTGCTTAACATACAAGGCCATGTCAAACCCAGATCTGCTGGACATGCTACACTTAAAGAAATCCCAATCCCTCAGAGCCACACGCTCTAGGGATCTAAACCTTGTCATCACAACAAACAAAATATGCTGGAGGGATAGGTTCCTGACCCAGAGACTCCCCAGACTCTGGAATAGACTGCCCATACATATCAAGCAGAGCGCCTCTTTGGCCTCCTCAAAAGGAATGATATGAAAAAAATTGTTTGCACGGAAGCAGTTGCACGGCTCAAAAGGACGTGATGCAAAAACAAAGAGAAGAGCCAGCAAAACCAAAACCCAATAATAAACAATTTATTGTTAATACATAGGACAGCAAAGAGGTACACAAAATGACCCAATGCCTATGGGCAATTGAATAACATTCTATGATACCAGGCCTTGGATATAAAATGATCAATACTGAGAGTGAGGGAAAAAGGTACAATAATAGATATTAATGGTGACCAACAATATATCCACACCAATAGAAAATAGGTAGGTCCTAATGACAAAACTGGTAGTATGACTGCTGTAAAATATCACAGGTTCTCATAAATGAAACTCCGTTGAAAAAAAAGACTCACAGGAGAGCAAAGATATATTAAAATATTTCAAATGTGTTGGAAAAAATGCAATGGGTGCTGCAAGGATATGAGCTTCCCAGACAATCCAAAATATTGATACAAATAGAAATAATCTATTGCTTGGGATTCTTCAAGGATGTTAATGGATGACAAAATGTAATCTATTGTGATTCAACTGTGAATAGACCCCATGTTATGCTTATACCCAAAAAATAGTGATAGCTACGTGAAGCATAGGCTATGAAACAGTTCACAAAGGCATAAACACCAAACATTGTTCAGTAAATACGCCCCTTGTGTGAAAGTAGAGTCACATAAGCATTCAACAAAATTACTAAAAATGGTAAGTCTCAAAATGGGTAACCACCTAAGTTCAACTGCATTCCCTACATAAATATGGTGAGTTATAATCAACACTTATTGATGTAAAAAGACTGTAAATCCTTCACCAAAGGAAACAGCACGGTAAAACCAAATGCAGTGACGCTGATAGAAAATAAAATATCAACTGATGTGAATTGAATGTCAAAAAAAGACTCAATATTATGCTTGTTGCAAGATTAGCAATGGCTTCATAAAGCATTAGTTGTAAAACATATCACAAAAACATGAACATCAAACAATGTTCTGTAAACAAGCACCCTGTTGGAAATGAAGTCACATACACAGTCATCAAAATCAGGACTACTATTGGTTTGTAAATCCCAAAATAGTTGACCCGCTAAGTGCAAATGGATACCTGCATATGCTGATAGAATATAGAATAACCTTGCTGATGTAAAGCTTATGCAATTTCTAAAAAGGAGACCTGTGCGATTAAACACAAAAAAGGCTGTATTACTAATTCCCAATGGTAAATAACAAGATTAAACTGTAGTATCACATATGGTCCATAGCTTAGATCTAAAGGATATAGTCCAAGATACTAATGGGTGTTGTTGATATAGTCTTGTTAAAGAAAATGTCAAATGAGCTTCTGATCCACTTGCAAACAAAATGGCGATGGTATCGTGGAGCGCTAGTTGTACACAGATCACAAAAAACATCAACACGAAAGTAGTCCAAAAACTAAACACCCTCCAAAAATAGAAGCCCTTGTATCTTGACCAAAATTGGGTTTTCTCCGATTAATAAGTTCCCCACGCTGGCGATATCACATATATCAAAAGTCAAGTGAAAAGTGTAAAAGTTCAGAAGACCAAAACTCACTATGAGATATTCCAAATCCATCCGAAGCAACCTGAGGGAATGTACTGACCCACAACCTCCAATTATTGCAAAAAGAAATCCAGCTGGCTCTTCTTTTTGTTTTTGCATCATGTCCTTTTGAGCCGTGCAATTGCTTCCGTGCAAACAAATTTTTTCATATCATACCTTTTGATATATGTTTGCTGGAAGCCCAACCCTACTCTAAGTTTGGTTATTACCAAGCTTATCTAATTATTTTCGGATTTATCAGGACTGCTTATGGTTTTTCACAGTCCATTTTTTGATTCAACTTTTTTGACTTAATAATTTTGAACGTTCATTCCAACCCTGCTATTTGGAACATTTAAGTATCACAATTATATTGTGTTCAAGACTATTTTCATATCCCGTCTATTTAGTGAGTTACATCGCACTTCGGAGTACTGGATTTATACATTTGATACCCATTTTGCCTTTTTTTACTCATTTTCACGACATATTTGGCTCTCAGCTGGCCTTTTGATCCCATTTCGTGGTGGAGTGGTTTTTCGTATACTTCGCGACTCTACAGGAAGTCCCGGCCACGCATTGACATCAGGTTTCCAGTTGGGGAGTTGGTTTTGGCGTGAACAGGTTGCAGTCTTCACTTCACTCTCGTAGCTGTTCCTTTTGGTCTTTTCCAACCATTTCTGGTTAACGTTCAGTTGTCTTAAGTGGATTATAGCTGAACTTTTATTCGCTGGATTTCTTTTTGCAATAATTGGAGGTTGTGGGTCAGTACATTCCCTCAGGTTGCTTCGGACGGATTTGGAATATCTCATAGTGAGTTTTAGTCTTCTGAACTTTTACACTTTTCACTTGACTTTTGATATATGTGATATCGCCAGCGTGGGGAACTTATTAATCAGAGCAAACCCAATTTTGGTCAAGATACAAGGACTTCTATTTTTGGAGGGTGTTTAGTTTTTGGACTACTTTCGTGATGTTTTTCGTGATCTGTGTACAACTAGCGCTCCACGATACCATCGCCATTTTGTTTGCAAGTGGATCAGAAGCTCATTTGACATTTTCTTTAACAAGACTATATCAACAACACCCATTAGTATCTTGGACTATATCCTTTAGATCTAAGCTATGGACCATATGTGATACTACAGTTTAATCTTGTTATTTACCATTGGGAATTAGTAATACAGCCTTTTTTGTGTTTAATCGCACAGGTCTCCTTTTTAGAAATTGCATAAGCTTTACATCAGCAAGGTTATTCTATATTCTATCAGCATATGCAGGTACCTATTTGCACTTAGCGGGGCAACTATTTTGGGATTTACAAACCAATAGTAGTCCTGATTTTGATGACTGTGTATGTGACTTCATTTCCAACAGGGTGCTTGTTTACAGAACATTGTTTGATGTTCATGTTTTTGTGATATGTTTTACAACTAATGCTTTATGAAGCCATTGCTAATCTTGCAACAAGCATACTATTGAGTCTTTTTTTGACATTCAATTCACATCAGTTGTTATTTTGTTTTCTATCAGCGTCACTGCATTTGGTTTTACCGTGCTGTTTCCTTTGGTGAAGGATTTACAGTCTTTTTACATCAATAAGTGTTGATTATAATTCACCATATTTATGTAGGGAATGCAGTTGAACTTAGGTGGTTACCCATTTTGAGACTTACCATTTTTAGTAATTTTGTTGAATGCTTATGTGACTCTACTTTCACACAAGGGGCGTATTTACTGAACAATGTTTGGTGTTTATGCCTTTGTGAACTGTTTCATAGCCTATGCTTCACGTAGCTATCACTATTTTTTGGGTATAAGCATAACATGGGGTCTATTCACAGTTGAATCACAACAGATTACATTTTGTCATCCATTAACATCCTTGAAGAATCCCAAGCAATAGATTATTTCTATTTATATCAATATTTTGGATTGTCTGGGAAGCTCATATCCTTGCAGCACCCATTGCATTTTTTCCAACACATTTGAAATATTTTAATATATCTTTGCTCTCCTGTGAGTCTTTTTTTCAATGGAGTTTCATTTATGAGAACCTGTGATATTTTACAGCAGTCATACTACCAGTTTTGTCATTAGGACCTACCTATTTTCTATTGGTGTGGATATATTGTTGGTCACCATTAATATCTATTATTGTACCTTTTTCCCTCACTCTCAGTATTGATCATTTTATATCCAAGGCCTGGTATCATAGAATGTTATTCAATTGCCCTTAGGCATTGGGTCATTTTGTGTACCTCTTTGCTGTCCTATGTATTAACAATAAATTGTTTATTATTGGGTTTTGGTTTTGCTGGCTCTTCTTTTTGTTTTTTCTCTTCAAAAGGAACCTTGATGATTGGATGGGAGAAAGGAAATTCACCCCAGGGATCATGTCAGTCACCCTGCTAGACAGGGGTCAAGGAAAGTAAATAGTGTGGGAATAAATAGTCAGGGAATTGTTATGGCTAGGCTTGTATAGGCCCTAGGGCCAATAGCCTAGTACCAACTTATGAACCTATGAACCTATTAGAGGATAAACCCTGTGGCAGGTTAGTAAGGTCCATTGGTAGTTAATAATCAGCACAGATAAATGCTATTTGTTCTCTATTCTAACACCAGGAGTCGGAAATATGAGTCTCTCAATTGGGATAATCCGATCGCCTAAACTTGGTCCAATGGTCAGGATTAAGTCATATACTGTTATTTTATCATATAAAATGAAAAAAATGAAAAAAAATGAAAAAAGGCAACCCTTACAGCAATGCTGTATTTATGTGCCAATCCAATATGGCATGATTGAGTGTGAACAATATTAGCCCCTGCTCCTCAATATGATTATTCAAGTAGTGCTAAGTCTTACCACATAATTGACAAAACCATACAAATCAGTGACTCTACAGTTATAAATGTCCATATAAAAAGACCTAGGACAATATTAGCCCCTGCTATTGAGTCAATCTGAAATTCAGTGACTTTGATTCCTAAGCAGTGCTAAGCCCATAGTCCATATATACATATTCTGAATCATGCTCCAAACCATAAACAATAACAGCCTTTACTGTTCATAGAAGATAGTTGCCATACAAAAGGAATCCAACCATGGACCAAGAAAGTCTGGTAATAGTGGTCATAGTACCGACTTCCAAATGTAAAATAGGTATTAATAGTCAAATAAGTTTAACCCCACCAATATGGATGTACTCCCTGCCAAGGATTTAAGGCCCTCTGTATAGCTTCTTTGTAAAGTAGAAAATACTTTTTATATAATATTGGGAGACCAAGTCCTAAAGTAGGTCAAAATTCAATGAAAGAATCCAGTTATAGTTGTTGTTGTTGTGTCTTTCGGCTTTTCCCGTTTAGGGGTCACCACACCGGAACTCCGGTCCGCTAATGTTTGGCAGTAGATTTTTACGTGCCGAGTTGCCAGCCCTGACGCACAACCTTCAACGAAGGTACTCCCATTCACGCATGTCTCCATACATAAGACGTTTTAGCTGAGAATCGAACAGGACAACGTCTTACTGTGAGGCGACATCGCTACCGCAGCACCACCACCGCAGTTAAAAATAATCCAGTTATAGTATATATGGATTTTGCCAAAAAGATGGACAAATGTAATATTGGGTATAGACTCATAGGCATCAACTTAAACATGCAGTGTGCAATACAAGATATAAACCATTAATGCGGATTCACTTAATCCCCAGTCCCAAAGGCTAATAATATTAAGGACAAGGAATATATGTATGAATAAATATTGCTAGAGATATATTTGGATCCTATCAAAATCAGTTAGCTACTGTAGTTTAGTCCCACATATGTTCATATAATAACAATTGCCCCTGCAGTGTTAAACTGTTCCACATTGATCATACAGACTGGTGCATTCAATTTAAGTACATAAAATAGAATGATTGTTCATAAAAATATCAGAGCATTATCATGGGTTTCAGTGGGTAAAATATCCAATGCGGGGTCTGGGTGCTGGGTATACTGTTTTTACACCATGGTACCCCAGTACATGTGCCAAGGTCCACTGTATGAGGACCACTGTCACCATCAACCATACAGGTAACTGATTACACTATCCAGCCCAATGATGCATGTGCTGTGTGCAAATTCACTGTAACAGAATGGACTCACTGACAAGGTAGTTAGCACTGATAAACCCAGGTCTGTCAAATGTGTCTTTGACTGTTAGGTGTTTGTTAATGTGTATATGACAGTATGTCATACTATGTATTGTTCATTAACACCCAGTACATCCCCCCATTACCATACTGTACAAAGCCTGGTGATGTTCTTCACTTAACAAGAAACTCGGTACACACCTCATCCTAAAAGCTGTGTGATGTGTGCAATTAAGGCCAAACACATTGGTAGCAATAAGTACCTAGGTAGGGGTTTTACTCTCAGTGTTGCCAAGTAAGTGTGTGTGTATGCGAAGGGATCTACTTTTGTTTGCAGAAAATACATGTCCCAGGAGGTCATTTGTTTGAGAACTGGCTGGCAAATGCTAGCATTTCAAAGGAATCATCTTGTGGAAATCCATTCCATCTAAACTAGTAGTAGATGTGTAAATGCCCTCTTCCCACCGTACGGCTGTACAGTGATACTGGAGTTGGTATATATAGTTGGGTGTGGATGTTGTGAGCACAGCCACCCTCATTGGGGTTATTGTGTATATCCCCCCGCTTAGTCTGCTGTAATACTGTACAGTTTATGTTAACAGGTTAAGTAGTTGTTAATCACACTATGCGTGGTTCTACGCCACCCCACACCCTCCAAAGTGGAGGGCTGTGCCACCCACACCAGCACACCTATGTTTACCAACTCCAGGACTGCACTACATTGGAGAAGAGGACATATACCCTGCCAGTACCATCGTCAATGACATTAAACTGGCAGACTGATTATTTACTGATGTGATGTTTTGCCTATTTTGTCTTGGTGGAATTACATAGGCCAAAATGAGTTCACTGCAAAATTAAGTACATCCATGTGTACAGTATTCTCTGTGTATTGCATCAACACCAAAGCCTCTGTGTGTGTGTGTGTGTGTGTGTGTGTGTGTGTGTGTGTGTGTGTGTGTGTGTGTGTGTGTGTGTGTGTGTGCGTGTGTGTGCTATTCACAAACATTTGGTGTGTGCCACTCAGTACACTTACCATTGTCCACTGTAGAAGAGCTGCTGACCTCAGCCATCATGTACTCACCTGTATACACCCCTCAGACCTATCAGCCATGTGGCACATGCAGTAACTGTTATACAGACCTGTTACTTGTGTTCAGCTGTACCCAGGATATAACACAATCAATGTGTCACCACAGTGCCATACCCCTTATAGGAAACAACAACAGGCCAACATCCTGCTGACACATAGACACCTACAACACAAACTGAATACATTATGGAGACCACAATCATTCAATGTTAATAACAGCTATAATGCATCATGGCTGGACAGCTATACATCCTGACATGTATGCATTAAACTTTCCAGCTGAAAACATACTACACAGCATTACATTGCTAAACCTTAGTACATTAACCCTGTGCATCAGAACCACATTAGCATGTCCCTGCATCAATGGTATGGATGAAAGGGATGTGGCACAGGTATCATCGTATGCACAGATTGTGCTGTGGGTTTGCCAGAGACCTAGGCTGAGCCGTTTGGTTGACATCATGTGTGTGTTATAGGGGGTATTTTATCAACTGGGCTGTGCAGATGTAGTGTGTGTAGGTATGGAGGTGCCCTAGCTGTGTTGGTGATGTGTGTGTATGCTTGCACGCAGTTCTGCCATGTGGCTGCCCTATATAGGTGTTTGTTGGACAGCTGCAGACCGCACATGGCAGGGTGTACAGTTCACTGTGTCTGGCCACGGACATGAGAACTGTGCCTGCCAGGGGTTCCATGGGCACTACCAGGTACAAGCCCAGATATGGTACTTTCCTCTGATGATGACAAATGTCCGCTGGATCCACATCCCTGTTGGGACCAGCCAGGACCATGTGCACGTGGCCTGCTGTGCTGTGGTGTGGACAGCAACCCCTACAGTGCTGGTGCTGGTACTGCCACTACGGGAGCAGCTGTGACTTGTTGCATGTCCACATAGATCTCCACCTGTTGGTGTTGCTGACCTACGTCCACGTGGCTTTCACCCTACTCCCACCATATGCTCTAACACAGACACTGCATGGTTGAGGATTCCCACCATCTCACCCAACCGTCTTTCCAGGACCTCTACAAAATCACGGTGGGCACCTTCAAGATTATGGATGTTGTCAAGTACAGCAGAAGGAGTAGCCCTCTGGAGCCTCAGACTCTGTCTGGTGTAACTTTCCATACATGCCTGTGCCTCCATGATGGACCGAAACATGCTTCTGGTGACACCTGCTGTGTCACTTCTGCCAGAGGCATGATGGCCAGCAGCCCTCTTATGAGCATCCCTGTACATCTGCCTGTGTGGTACCTTGCTGGTCATCCAGCTATGGCTACTGTGTACAGCCACACATGCCATAGTCACCACACTGTCCTGTCCCATGCCACCACCCATCAACTGTCCTTCATCTATGACCACTGGTGATAGGGTATATATAGGCATTATGACTGTGTGCGGGGATGGGGTGGATAAAAGTGGGATGTCAACTGATGGCCAGCTTCAGCCCCTGACAACCCTGCCTGTGCCTCACCATACGTATCATCATTGTCAGAGTCTGTATGGACACTAACAGCAGTTTGCCTGCAGGATGGACCCTGACCCACCTTGCCACCTGTGAGGGGAAAAAATGTAATTTAAGACCTGTACATCATTGCTTACCTTTACACACACACACACACACACACACACACACACACACACACACACACACACACACACACACACTTACAGGTGAGGTGTCACAAAGATATTAGACAGACCTCTCATTATCCAACACTCAACATGCATGACATATGGCACTCAACAGCATGCACTGCAGCTATACTCAATCCTTGTTACCAATATTATACATCTCTTTGATGCATGAGTTGTATTAGTAGGTGATGCCCTTTCCCCTGGAACACACTGCACCCATGTACACAGTATTGCTGTGCACCTGTTCAGCACCCTGGCATGTACTCTGCACCATACCTCACGAGTGTACACACCATTGCTGAATGTGTATATGTGTGGCAGTTATGTTTGCTCTGTTGCACACAGCCCCTATGTGTTTGTCTGACATACCTGGGATGATATGAGGACAGATGTCAATAGTGAATGCCTGACCTCTGATTTGCAGATGTCATCATCAGCAGTGCATGTATGAGCAATAAAATCTGATTACACTGACAACCTTCAAAGCTTACTGTGGTTACAAGGAGTGTACACACCCTTGTTGACATGCCAGCCTCTTCCATGATATGCAATGGGGCCACAATACTGCATATGTTAACATTATACACACCTGATATGTGACATATGACCTGTGCAATCAAATGGAGTATCAAACAAATGTGTTAGTTGTGCGATTCAAAATACCACAGAACTAAAAACTTTAATGAAAGACAATAACGTGAAGTGCTTTTCATCCGGTAGCTTCACCGGTCTTCATCAGACAACTTTTACAACCAAATTCACGGTTTAAAAACACACAATCTTAATTAGTTAATTAGCTGCACCCAATCAAAAAATACTGACATCACTAGATGCTAAGTATCCTGAAAATACACACTATAAACTAAAATGTAAGCAATTCTACACTAATTGTTTTTCATTTTACTTTGTTATGTTAAAATATGTTAAATGTTATAAATAAAACTACACATATACAAGTCCTATCCTAAATACTAGTTAATATACTATAAAAAAAACTGACGTTTTACTGTTTAGTGTGGTCACAAAACATCATTAAGGATCACACTTAAATAACTTAACATATTACACCTTGTATTCAAATACTGCACATATATAAGAAGACTGCACATATATAAAAAAGAGGGGAAGTGGGGGGGAGTAAAAACACACCCACAATATTTCATCTAGCAAAAATGTTTTCCTTCTATCTTATAAGACTTCTTAACTTTAATATACTCGAAACAGACACAACCTCATTAAGCCCCGGCCACCTACTAGTGTCTAAATGCAATTGCCACAATATCTCATGTTTCTCAAGTAATAAACTAATAAACCCACCTCTATCGTCCCTTACTATCTGGTCAATGACTCTAAACTTAAACATATGACCCTGGTTACCTGTTGCATGTCTAGCTAGAGCATTCTCATTTTTAGCTTTAGTAATACTAAGGGTGTGTTCATATATTCTCTCCCTTAATTTCCTGTCTGTCTTGCCCACGTAAAACACAGGGCAAGACTGACACTGGGATTGGTAAACAATTGACTTGGTGTTACAATTGTATCTCCCATCAACTTTATAAGTTTCACCTTTCAGAAAGATGAGCGAGCCGACATGTGTCTACACATGCTGCAAGCCTCACATTTGAACATACCGATTGTATGTGCAAATCCTTTCTTACCTTACTCAACCAGGGCCTTTAAGTTTTTACCCCTTTTGAAAATAACTGAGGGCCTCACTCCCAATTTAGCCAAAAGTTCATCCATGGAGAAAATCCTCCTATTCTTTGTAATAATTTCTCTTATCAAATAAGCATCACTACTAAGCTGGGTGATAAAACTCAAACCATAGTCAGTAGACTGAGAAGGTCCACCTGTAGAGGTATCCATAATGGAATCGTGAGTAACACTAGAACCAACTGCATCTACTACTCCACCATGTTGATGTAAAATAGGTTTGTATATACCTTTAAATCTTTTCTCCTGTACTTCATTGATAATGTTCTGAACAAAGTCACTAGGGTAGCCACGATTGAGAAACATAAGTTTCAACACTTCACACTCAGCAAAAAAGTGGGTATCCAAAGAAGTCATCCTGGCCGCACATACTAACTGGCCCTTAACTACTGACTTTTTCTGGTGAAGGGGATGTGAACTAGTAAAATGTGACATTGTGTTGGAATAGGTCTTTTTACGATGAATACCAGCTATATAACTTCGTAAGCTTTCATCCTTCACCAGAAACACGTCCAAATATGTAATACTATTGTCCCCAAAGGAACTAGTAAACTTCAAAAAAGTCAGTCGTACAATGAAATGCTTGGACCACATCGTTAGCAGCCAGGATGTCAACTCTGAACAACATAAAAACATTGTCCAGGGACCTAGTATAAAAACAGATATTCTTCATAAATCCTTGATTATTGAAAACGTAATGGGCTTCCCAGTGGGCCATCATTAGATTAGCCACACTGGCCCCACAAATGGAGCCCATTGCTACTCCCACTTCTTGTAAATAATATTCTCCATCAAAGGTAACAAAATTCTTATTCAAAAATAGATCTAAGAGCTCTTCTACTATTCTAATTTCATTATTTGGTGCCCCATGGTACCTCATCCTCTCCATCACCCATTCGATCCCCACATCGTGGGGTATAGAAAAATACAAATCAACTAAGTCAACCGTTAAAAATTTAATTTCCTTTTCAAAAATCATATTGTTGACAGTTGCTAAAAATGTCCAAGAGTCCTTACATATATGTTTCTCTTTATAGACATATTTTTTTTTAAATATTGTCAACAAATTTTGCGTTGGCGTAGATGATAGATTGTCTCAGATTCACTATAGCACACATAGGAGGGTCTTACACACATTTGTGTAGTTTGGGAACTCCAAACAAAGATGGAACCCTGGGAGACAGTAGCATTAAATAATCCAGGGTAGGTTTGTCTATTAAACCTTCTATAAACAGACCGTCCAAGTATGAAGAAATGTCCCTATGAGCTCTGTTCATTTCATTAATACTAGATTCTTGGTAGATGGAACCATCCAGTACCTTTCTCATACATTCATTGTAGTCAGAGGTATCCAAAATCACGAGACCCCCACCCTTATCTGGTTTCAATACCTGTAGGGGCAAAGATCTCAACTGATGCAATGCTAAATGTTCTTGTTGAGTAATATTCAACACCCCTTCATTCCGTTGTGTTTTCACCAAATCTCTACATTGCTTCAAAAAATAACAACCAAGGGTGAGCCGGTAGGTTGTAGGTACTCAGTACTTTTAAATTATTCCCCACACTGCAATTATTACCATACAATAATTTTAAATTCAACTTATGTGTGTACATCTTTAAGTCTACCAAAGTTAATGATAAACTACACCGTACCGTTGGAACAAAAGTTAAACCCTTAGCAAATAATTCAACCAGCAAAGGGTCAACTTCAAAACTAGCAAAGTTGTAAACATTAAAATCCCCTGTGCAGTTAGTCAATTTTTTGTAATTCATCTGACTCACAGTACTCAATATATATATATATATATATATATATATATATATATATATATATATATATATATATATATATATGTATATATATATAGAGAGAGAGAGAGTGCATTCAGACATCGGATCCACACTCTGAACCTCCTTCCTCCACAACTGAACTGTTCTGTCTTGCTACAAAACAAAGCATCACATGTGGACACAGCATAACATTAGGGGGGATATATAGGAACAGATCGTAGATATGCCTATGACAAACCAATGAAGTTTGTCCATGATACATTTCACATTACCATGATTGTTCTGAAGGTGGTGGGGTCTGAAACTCATGTGTCTATCATGACTTCATTACTTCCACTTTCAGCTATTTGCCAGACTAACATAGATGTTTGGAGGAGCAGAACAAATACTATGATGGCTTAAATCTTGACATTCTGTGCAGATTTGCAGAGGACAAGTTTGGCCCATTGCCCACAGGGCCAGTTGTTATGTCCATAGCAGTTGTTCAGCAGGACATCATTACAGCAAGTTTTGATGGCACATATACATCTTTTAACATTATCTGTCCCATTATTACAAAGTACTACATTCAATTACATGCTGTAGTGTTTCACATACTTGTTTTATTATCATGCTCTCTTCTTTGTACCAGTTGGATGTCTTCCTTGTTTTTTTTTTTTTAGTAATATATATTTTTTCTCTTTCTCTCTCTCTCTCTGGGTTGCAGCATGGCTTTTGTAGGTGATGCTCATGATCAGGTGATGGCCTCTACACCAGTTGATGTTCCCCACTTGCTAACTGCATGCAGCCAGCTGTGTAGTACTTCCAATAGCCAATGTCATAGCAACCCACTACTATAAATGACTACATCATGAGCAAGTTGTCACTTTACCTTTCCTGTATGGAAGACATCCTTCCTGTGTGTGGGCATCAGTGTTACAGACAGCAGGTAGCAATACCTCTTACAACAGGACTTGCAGACACAGGCCAACTACATGTTTGTATAAGGTTCCAGACCTAGGGACAGTGTGTGAGTATTGCTATTATATACTTTGAATACTGCTAATTTTACAGGGTTTGTGTGTACATGCTAGTTTTGCATGGAATGCAGTCTGTCTGCATAGCTCTCATCTTTTGGCCTATCCACATGATGGCCAGAGGATTGGCTGTTAGGTTTTGTCTGTTCACCACACGGGTCTTGTTCCTGACATATCAGTGCCATTCTCTCAGTTGACTGCTGTCAGTACATGGCAACATCCATTTGTGTTTCTGACTTCATATTCTTGAGTAAGGGTATGTTGCAACCAATCATGTAACACCAGCATCTTTCACAGTGTATAACAGCAATATTTCAAATATGGCCCTGTGTTTCAGCCTCTGTTCTCCACCTATATACCAAGCTTTGTCCAGATGTTATGCAGCAAGAGGTTCTTAGGTAATGGCCTATCATTATTTAGTGATGACATTCCTGCTATCATTCCAGGGATGTTGTGGACTCCCACACAAGTTGTGGGGTAGGATCCATGTATATGAGGGCTACAGCTGGACAAAACATGTGTGACCCTGTACAATCCGGAGGTCAGTGTATGGAGAACACTGTTATATGCCATTGTAAGATATTTTATGGGGGAGGGGCATTAAATGTTTTTAACCTAGTCTGTTACAACATGTGAGGGATATCAGTAATAAGAAACATTAAGGTATATGGCTGTGCATTTTCATACATTTCACCATGGGAATAGTGGTGGGCTAGAGCTTACTGTCTTACACACAGTTCTGTTTGTCAGTGTGATAGTGACATTTTAAGTTAAAGGAGAACAGTGGTATATTAAATCCGATTTCTGTACCTGCAGTCTTTTGCTGTCCCTTTTATTTCACCCTACCAACAGAAATTCTTACCGCAGCGTTAAAAAAATATTCACTCCACTGTTTCACCTCCTAGCCAGCCTCCTTTTCCGTACTAGTTTCACTGCAATTTAAAAATGAAGTTATCCCGCCCTGTAAAATCCTCCAGCTGGCTCGTAATTGTTGACGTCAGAGCTACTACACTTCTGTAGTAGTTACCAGGGAATTCCCTCCCACAAACAGACGTCAGCACTAACATATTAGCTTAGTCTATAGAAGCAGGCAGAGAACCTCCCACTTATTGACGTCACAGCTGTCTTTTCCAGCCCACTCCAAAAACCCAGTATCTACAATGTGGAACTCCCTTTCTGTAGAAGTAAATTGCATCGAGTTCATTATACTGTCGTACTTCAAGTACTTGGATTGCCTGCATTTAACTTTGTTGCTCAGGTAAGTTTTTTAAAATCTTATCAAGTTAATTGTACAGCTAGTTTTTGTTTATAAGCAATTTTGGGGCCGTGACTTTTTTTGTTATCTGGCTTAGTAAGCGATAGTTCTTGTTTTGCCTGCCACGTGCTACACTACTTTTGCTTTCTACTGTTTATTGCTGGGTTATATTTTATGCCTTATTGACTGCTCGGTTATGTTTCAGTACTGTTTTTGTATGTGTATGCTGCTTATTTCTCAACTCTGTGTGTGTGATCCGGTGAGTGTTTGTGGTTTTTCTCGAGTCTGAGTGTGTGTGTGTGTGCGAATTCGTGGAGTGCATGTGTGTGAATGCTGGCTTTTCTGTCACGGTTGCCGTTTTCTTTTGTTAGGCTGCAAGCCCGGGTAAGTACACTGTGAGAATGAGTGAATGCAAGTGCGAGTATAGAGTGTGTGCAAATGGTCAGTATGTTGATTTTTAATCTGATGCTGCTGTTTCTTTTGCTGTGCGTGAGTGAATGATGAGGGGCAAGTGAGTGTATGTGTGAATGTATTTTCCGACTAGCACACTAAACGTATTGGTGTTAGTAGGAGATGGAGCACCTAATCAAACGTTCGTTTGGGCAATGGCGATTCCCGAGGCTCGTATTGTGTACTGCTCGGTTATGTGCATTTTTCCCCTAATATCCGGTGCATGTGCATGCTCGTATTTGAGTCTAATTGTAACTGTTTTGCTGTTTCCTCAAGTCGGAGTGTGTGTGCGTGGAGTCTGTGTGAATGCTGGCTTTTCTTTCTTTGTTGAGTCTGTGTGTGCGTGGAGTCTGTGTGAATGCTGGCTTTTCTTTCTTTGTTGAGTCTGTGTGTGCGTGGAGTCTGTGTGAATGCTGGCTTTTCTTTCTTTGTTGAGTCTGCTGCCAACTGAATGTCCATTTCCGTAGTTTGTCTTTTTCTTTATTTCTATTTATAGCAAACTAGCTTGTGTGAAGTGCAGTGTGTGCTGGTCTGTATGCTGATTTTGTATGTCTGCCATTTATGTATGCAAGCAAGGGAGGACTGTGTGTGTATGCAAGCAAGGGAGGACTGTGTGTGTGTGTATGTAAGAAAGGGGTGTGTGTGTGTGTGTGTGTGTGTGTGTGTGCAAGCAAGGGGGGAGTGTGTGTGTGTGTGTGTGTGCAAGCAAGGGGGGAGTGTGTGTGTGTGTATGCAAGCAAGGGGTGTGTGTGTATGCAAGCAAGGGGGGAGTGTGTATGCAAGCAGGGATTCGTGTGTATGCAAGCAAGGGGGGAGTGTGTATGCAAGAATGGGGGTGTGTGTATACAAGCAAGGGGAATGTGTGTGTATGCAAGCAAGGGGGGAGTGTGTGTGTATGCAAGCAAGGGGTGTGTGTGTGTATGCAAGCAATGGGGGAGTTTGTGTGTGTAGGCAAACAAGGGGAGAGTGTGTGTGTGTGTTTGTGTGTGTAGGCAAGCAAGGGAGGAATGTGTGTGTGTATGCAAGAAAGGTGTGTGTGTGTGTGTGTGTGCAAGCAAGGAGGGAATGTGTGTGTATGCAAGCAAGGGGTGTGTGTGTGTGTGTGTGTGTGTGTGTGTGTATGCAAGCAAGGGGGATGTGTGTGTATGCAAGCAAGGGGTGTGTGTGTATGCAAGCAATGGGGGAGTGTGTGTGTAGGCAAACAAGGGGAGAGTGTGTGTGTGTGTGTGTGTGTGTTTGTGTGTGTAGGCAAGCAAGGGAGGAATGTGTGTGTGTATGCAAGAAAGGTGTGTGTGTGTGTGTGTGTGTGTGTGTGTGTGTATGCAAGCAAGGGGGAGTGTGTGTGTGTATGCAAGCAAGGGGAGTGTGTGTGTGTGTATGCAAGCAAGGGGAGTGTGTGTGTGTGTGTGTGTGTGTGTGTGTGTGTGTGTGTGTGTGTGTGTGTGTGTGTGTGTGTGTGTGTGTGTGTGTGTGTATGCAAGCAAGGGAGTGAGTGTGTGTGTGTGTATGCAAGCATCTGTGTGTATGCAAGTAAGGGGGAGTGTGTGTATGCATGTATGCAAGCAAGGGTGGAGTGTGTGTGTCTGTATGCAAGCAAGGGGGGAGTGTGTGTGTGTGTGTGTATGCAAGCAAGGGGGGAGTGTGTGTGTGTGTGTATATGCAAGCAAGGGGGAAGTGTGTGTGTGTGTGTGTGTGTGTATATGCATGCAAGGGGGGAGTGTGTGTGTGTGTGTGTATGCAAGCAAGGGGGGAGTGTGTGTGTGTGTGTGTGTGTGTGTATGCAAGCAAGGGGGGAGTGTGTGTGTGTGTGTGTATGCAAGCAAGGGGGGAGTGTGTGTGTGTATGCAAGCATGCATGCATATATTGGTATACATCATATAACCGAAGCAACAGTACACAAATTATTCAATTCCTGGCTTTAAAAAAAAAAACATCTTTATTAAACCATCATTTAATACTTAGAGAATCATACATTTATATAAATTAAAACAAACCTCACCAACACAATCCTAGTTCCAAGCTTTTTACATCACAAACCATTCTGACACACTCCTAGTTGCAAACATTATACATCACTTATAATCTACCCAATCTTTATAGATGCCTAGATTAGTACGAGGCTAACTGCCCATTTGTGGGCCATTTCAAGCCTAGGCAGTTATCCCTTGTGAGACTCAAACCCTGTACTATGTGTTTGTCAAATATTACGGAGCTCATTTAAATCTTGCTACTTTCTAAACCTCATTCCTCCCTTGTATGAATTGTTCCCACAGTTCCGATTTTTTTCTTATGTAGTTCATGCAAGCAAGGAGTCTGGGGGTGTATTTATGCAAGCAAGGGGTCTAGCTGTGTGTGTGTGCATGCATGCAAGCAAGGGTTATAGCTGTGTGGGTGTGCATGCAAACAATGGGTCTGTTTGTGTTGGTGTGTGTGTGTGCATGCAAGCAAGGCTGTCTGGCTGTGTGTGTGCATGCAAGCAAGGCGGTCTGGCTGTGTGTGTGCATGCAAGCAAGGCGGTCTGGCTGTGTGTGTGCATGCAAGCAAGGGGTCTGGGAGTGTGTGTGCATGCAAGCAAGGGGTCTGGGGGGGGTGTGCGTGCAAGCAAGGGGTCTGGCTGTGTGTGTGCATTCAAGCAAGGGGTCTGTCTGTGTTGGTGTGCGTGTGCATGCAAGCAAGTGGTCTGTCTGTGTGGGTGCATGCAAGCAAGGGGTCTGTCTGTGAGGGTGTGTGTGTGCATGCAAGCAAGGGGTCTGTCTGTGTGGGTGGGTGCATGCAAGCAGGGGTTGTGGGTGTGTCTGTGTGCATGCAAGCAAGGGGTCTGGGTGTGTGTGTGTATATGCAAGCAAGGGGTCTGGCTGTGTGTGTGTGCATGCAAGCAAGGGTTCTAGGTGTGTGGGTCGGTGTGTGTGCATGCAAGCAATGGGTTCTAGGTGTGTGGGTCGGTGTGTGTGCATGCAAGCAATGGGTCTGGGGGTGTGTGTGTATACAAGCAAGGGGTCTGGCTGTGGGTGTGTGCATGCAAGCAAGGGGTCTGGGTGTGTGTGTGCATGCAAGCAAGGGGTCTGGGTGTGTGTGTGCATGCAAGCATGGAGTCTGGGTGTGTGTGCATGCAAGCACGGGGTCTGGGTGTGTGTGCCTGCAAGCACGGGGTCTGGGTGTGTGTGTGCATGCAAGCAAGGGGTCTGGGTGTGTGTGTGTATGCAAGCAAGGGGTCTGTGTGTGTGTGTGTATGCAAGCAAGGGGTCTGGGGGTGTGTGTGTGTATGCAAGCAAGGGGTCTGGCTGTGTGTGTGCGTATGCAAGAAATGGGGTCTGTGTGGGTGTGTGTGCATGCAAGCAAGGGGATTCACTGTTTTACATAATCATAATAATAACATTGTACCTTTGTACCCTGCTACTGCAAATTTTCCTCCATGACTTTTGTTTTTTCAAGCACCTTTACTCAATTATGTTTTGTGACACAGACAAATGTATGTTCATATAAAAGCAATCAGTGTCATTAGTAAAACACACTTTTTACTTCACATACATTGGTATATATCATATAACCTAAGCAACAGTACACAAATTATTCAATTCCTGCCTTAAAAAAAAAACATCTTTATTAAACCATCATTTATTACTTAGAGAATCATACATTTATATAAATTAAAACAAACATCACCAACACAATCCTAGTTCCAAGCTTTTTACATGGCTTGCCTTTGGTGGAAAGGGTCTTGATTTTATTTGGGATTGCTTGATCCATGCAATCCTGGAGGTGCTCGTAGAAAGCATTTGTAAGGGATTCAGCAGCGTGGGTTGTGGTTTCCAATGGCTCAGGGGCCTTGAAGGATACCACACCAGTCTTAAGAAGTGTGAAGTTGGCTTTTGAGAAGTTCTTCACTGTGGTCTTTTTTGTTGGGGTGAGGGCGGGATGTGGATCTCCAGTGAGATTAGTTTATGGTCTGATCTCACCAATGAAGGATATACTTCAGGTGTGGAGCATTTTGTCCCCATGTTTGTGATGATCAGGTCTAGTATATTTTCACCTCTTGTGGGAATGGTGACAAGTTGTTCCATAGCATTTGAGTTTATGAACTCCAGGAACCTTTGGGCTAGGGTATTGGGGCTTGAGTAATGTTCCCAGTTTATGTTTGGGTAGTTGAAGTCACCCAATATGATGGTGTTTGGAGAGACATTTATACTCTCCAGTGTCTTCAGGAAGGCTGTGTGGGGTTCCTGAGTTTGAGAGGGTGGCCTGTAAGATGCTACAAACTGTAGAGCAGTTTTGCCTATGGTTAATTGCACCTGAATGGTCTCTGATGCTTTGTGAGTTGCCACCAGCCTGGAGGTATGGGTATCCTTGATGAATATGGATACACCCCCTCCTTTTGTGGTACGGTCTGGGTTTTGGGGCCGGAACACATGATATGAGGTAAAACCTGATAGTGCCGGGGTGCTCTCAGGAGCCTTGAACCAGGTTTCAGTCACAGCACAGACATCGATGTTCTCCATACTGAGGAGGGCTTCGAGGGCGTGCATCTTGAGATTTTGACTTCTGTCATTGAGCAGCATTACCCTTAGTTTTTTTCCATTATTGTTTTTTAGGGCGGTGGGTTTAGAATTTCAGCCTTGTCTAAAAAAGGCACTATGGGGTTGGCAAGAGCCTTTGCCAATATCCGGAAACCCAGGGGTGACAGGTGCAAGCCGTCCCTTGTGAAGCAGCGTGGCTTGTCAAGCATGTCATTCCAGGCAGACAGACATTGGATCCCCTTAGAATGACACCAGAAATTAAGCCAATTATTAAACCTGATCATTTTGTCTCTGTATTGTGGCATCATTCTTGGTGAAGGTAGGATACTGCTCAGGGTCAGGGTCATACCAGCCTGGGCTACATAATCTGAGTGCTCCTTTATGTCTCTTTTCATGTAGTCCAGGGAGGTACGTCTCAGGTCATTCACACCGGCATGGACAATGACTGAGCCATACTTGTACTTGCTGTGGAGTGACCTGAGTGCTTGTGTTATGTGGCGGATTCTAGCGCCCGACAGGCAGCTTACTGTGACCCTCTCCTTGTTCAGTCTGGTGAGTGGGACATCAGTGTGTCTGACTATGGAGTCACCTATGACAAGTGTATCTGGCATTGTGTTTGGCCTTAAGGGCTGTGACTGATTTGCACACTGACTTTGTGATCTATGTGTTGCTTGTGTTATGTCATCAGGTGGCAGTTGTTTGTGTGTCTGCTTTGGAGGCCTCTGCTGTTTTGGTAGACTTTTGATCAGTGCCTCCGAGTATGTCTTTGTGTGTTTATGTGCTTGATTTGTAGTTGTGATAGTTCTATGTGAGACTGGGTTTATGGTGTGTGTGGTTACCTTCTCCTCCTGTCTGGTTTTGCCAGTCCTGAGTTGAGAGAGTTCAGCCTCCAGTTTGGCTATATAGTTGCATCTCTCGCATGTATTTGTGATTTGTGGGAGGAGGAGAGGGTTGTCTGTGTACATGAGGCAACTGTAACATTGCCTCAATATTCCCAGATTCACCAGCTGAGCAGGAGAGGACGCTAGCAACTGATCCTTTGACATGCTAGAAGAAATGAAAAAGTTTGCTGTGTAACTGAGTCAGAAAGGACCTATAGGGAAGTGGGTACTCAAGAGGGTTTTAAGCTAGTGAAGTACTTTGTATAATATAGAAGTGCTTTACCTGACTAAAAATGCTTTAGGAACAAGTGCTGAGCTTTACAGATAGAGAATAGACTGTTTAGATTACAAGTAGAGCAGTTCTAAGGGAAAAAGTGTGTGTGTGTGTGTGTGTGTGTGTGTGTGTGTGTGTGTGTGTGTGTGTGTGTGTGTGTGTGTGTGTGTGTGTGTGTGTGTGTGTGTGTGTGTGTGTGTGTGTGTGTGGGTGCAAGCAAGGAGTGTGTGTGTGTGTGTGTGGGTGCAAGCAAGGAGTGTGTGTGTGTGTGTGTGGGTGCAAGCAAGGAGTGTGTGTGTGGGCATTGTACTCAATCATAGGTCTAATGAGTGATGAGTACAGGGGGACGATGACCTCCCTTGATCTAGATGTGAATCCCTTCATGATCAGGTGGGCAATGTAGAAGGTTTTCCTGACTACTTTAGCAACATGAGTGTCAAACGAAAGGCTAGTGTCAACCTGGGTCCCCAGGTCCCTGATGACTTCTTCTGTGCTCAGTGGATTGCCTACCTATATGGTATCTAGGGGTAACCTTGTTTTCCCGAAGGGTATGACTATGCATTTCTTGGCGTTTAACTTTAGGCCATGGCTCTGGCACCAGTTATCCGTTTCTGTGAGGCCCTTCTGAAGGATATCTGTGTCAGAAGTGTTTTCGACTATGACGCCCAGTTTGCAGTCATCTGCAAACTTTGTCAGCCATAACCCTCCTGTGTTTGCTTGTACTTCAGAAAAGTAGATGCCGAACAAGAGTGGACCCAGGACTGAGCCCTGTGGGACACCACTTGTGACAGGCTTTGAGTCTGACATGGCTCCAGCAACTCTGACCCTGTGGGTTCTGTCACTTAGCCAGTTTGCAACCCATCTTGTGATGTATGGGTTTACATTCAAGCTGATGAGTTTTTCGATGATACCTGAGTGGGGTATTGTGTCGAAGGCCTTTGCCAGGTCGAGGTAGGCTGTATGGACTGCCTTTCCCTCATCAATGGCCTTGGTGACTGTTTCGAAAAAGTCAACCAAGTTCAAAAGGCATGATCTGCCCTTGACAAAGCCAAACTGGGTTGGATCCAAAGTCTGCAAGTTCCCTATGTATTTATTTATGAGTTCCATTATGATCCTCTCCATGGCTTTACAGATAAGGCTTGTCAAGCTAATGGGACGGTAATTTCCAGGGTCGGTGGAGGCACCGCCCTTGTGAAGTGGTACCACAGTCGTCGTGCGCCACTCCTTGGGTACGTATCCTGAGGTGATGCTAAGATTAAACAGCTGTTCTAACTGCGGGTTTAATTCCTCATTGAGTTCATGGAGCACACAGCCGGGGACACCATCCGGTCCCGTGGATGCTGTGTTTTTTGTCTTGGAGAGAGCAGTTCTCACCTGGGCGTTGGAGATGTTTGGGGGGCTACAATCCTCTGGTATAGATATCTCTCCTTTTGGGGGGGGGAGTTTGCACTGAACCTGTCAGCCAGTATGTTGGCAATGTGTGTAGGTTCAGTAATCTTCACATCATTGGAGTTTCCTCCTAGGTTTCTAACATAGCTAAAGAAGGCCTTATGATTGTCTTTTGTGTCCTTGGCGATTTTTCTCTCAAAATTTGTCTTAGATGATTTTATGAGAGCTCTTAGTTTTTTACTTATAATGATCAAAGGTGTCTTACCTTTCAAGGATTTTGCTCTCTCTTGTAGTAGCTTCCTCCTTTTGTTGTAGAGCTTGTTTATGGCTGGGGTCCACCAGACTGGACGCTTGCCTTTGGTACAAAGAGTCTTAGTTTTGTTTGGGATTGCCTGATCCATGCAGTCCTGTAGGTGCTGGTAGAAGGCATTTGTAAGTGATTCAGTGGTTTGAGTAATGTTTACCACTGGTTCAGGGGCCTTAAAGGAGACCACACTAGTTTTTAGGAGTGTGAAGTCAGCTTTTGAGAAGTTTTTCACTGTGGTCTTTTTTATTTCAGGTGGGGGCGGGATGAGGACCTCCAGCGAGATTAGTTTATGATCTGATCTCACCAGTGAGGGGTATACTTCCGGTGTTGAACATTGTGATCCCATGTTCGTGATGATGAGATCAAGTATGTTTTCTCCTCTTGTGGGGATGGTGACTAGTTGTTCCATGGCATTTGAGTTTATGAACTCCAGGAACCTTTGGGCAAGGGTGTTTGTGCTTGAGTAGTGTTCCCAGTCTATATTAGGGTAGTTGAAGTCACCTAGTATAATGGTGTTTGGAGATACATTTATCCCCTCCAGTGTTTTCAGGAAGGCCATGTGATGTTCCTGAGTTTGAGAGGGTGGCCTGTAACATGCTACAAATTGCAGAGCAGTCTTGCCTATGGTTAATTGCACCTGGATGGTCTCCGATGCATCGTGCATTGCCACCAACCTTGAGGTGTGGGTGTCCTTTATGAATTTGGACACCCCCCCTCCTTTTTTGGTGTTGTCCGGATTTTGGGGCCGGAACGCATGATATGAGGTGAAACCTGATAGTGCTGGGGTGCTCTCAGGAGCCTTGAACCAGGTTTCTGTCACAGCACAGAGATCGATGTTCTCCATACTTAGAAGGGCCTCGAGTGCGTGCATCTTGAGATTTATTGTGTTCTAGCGTGGTATTAAAGACAGACTTGCAAACAGTGGCGAATGTTTCTTTGTTTTAAAACGTGATACTTGGGTACTAGGAATGCCAAAAATAGATTTTAAGACACAGCTTCTTGCCTCTTACAGTGGATGGATATTTACATTTAATGGACAATGTTAGCAGTATGAGTATGGTCCTGCAGGGATCTGTAGGCTGTCAATGTCTTGTAAAGTGACCTGGAAATGGATATTGGGATGTTACTGAAAAAATACAGCAAGCGGGCTTTGAAATGTAGTTTAAACAAAATACACTTGCAATTTACAGGCCATAATTTAATTTATTTCAGGTAGTCCAGATCCTGGTATATTGTATACCATTAGACTTAATTAGGGAGAGGTGTCATTATGTGGAAGTAAGCAGACCTAGTTTCAGTGAAAGCTCTGTGGTTGTTTGCAGGTAGGAAGTGCCATGATGTGGAGCCAATGTGTTTTATTATTTTTAATGAATTTGTCATTTCAAAATATGGTTTTCTTTGTTGTAAAAGAAGGCAGGATTGAATGAGCCATATAATGCTTAACTGACAATAATGGGATAGAAACATTATACGTGATGTATAATGTTTGCAGCTACTCTTGTTTCAATGGTGTCTGTGATGCATAACTATTTTTGGGCCTGTGTCCCAATTTTATTTCTCGCTTTGTCCAGAATTCTTGCTCTAAGGTTCAGAGGTATGGTTCCATGCTAAATCAGAAGGTTGTATTTACCTTGGCAGACTTTTCACCATAATTATGAGAAACAGAGTATTGTTAATATCTCCACTGATTCCCAATATAAACTGCCATGTAACCTTGCAAATAGCTTTCTTATTACGCTACTTTAATTCTTTTGGAATTAACAGGTATGCCTCATTGGTTCGGACGTAAGCATAGTGTGCTGTGACTGATTTCTTGCAGCAGTCTGTGGTTTACTCACAATAACTTTTCTGTGTTTCTGGGTGTGTGATCAATTTAACAGTTAAAACAAGGTTTTCCAAAATTACATAAATACATAATAAAGTAATCCTTTCTTCACTTTTTTGAGCTATTGACAGAGTGTGGGAATTTGTTTTTTTCAAAAGCTATGGTCAGCATTACATCTTAGTAAACGGTCAGTCTGTGAATAACATCAGCACAAATTAAAATGTCTGAATGTCAAATGACTTTAGATTGGAGGGAAGTTATATGTTTACTCCAGTATATAGTATGATCTTAGAGAGTTTATAGATTTATTAATTTAATTTTTGCTGAGCAGTTGTTTGTTGATTTATTGATGGTCCTTTTGGTGGTGAGAAATTGCATGGATGAATCCATCTCTATTATGTATTTTTTTCAGATATTTTGACTTCCAGAAAGTTTCAATCAGTGAGACTGTGTCATGTGATTACTGAGGTTGCCTATTTTACAAGTAGGGGCTCCTTTTCTGTGTGTGTGTGTGTGTGTGTGTGTGTGTGTGTGTGTGTGTGTGTGTGTGTGTGTGTGTGTGTGTGTGTGTGTGTGTAAGAGGGAGAGATTTAAAGGAGAACAACGGGTTCCTGTTTCAAAATGCTCAACACTTGAGGCTGTTTTCTCCCTGTTTTACAAAGACTTTTCAAGCAGCGATCATCGAAACGTATAAAAGTTATCCATCTGACTGTATGCCCGAGAATGTACAATGCCTAACCGTACTGTGGTAGCTTCCGTTTTAAAAATCAATCATTCCGCTGTTGGAAAACTTGCTTTAGTCTCAGAAATAATTACGTCAAGACTACTAAACAGTCCCCGTAGTTTACCTAACATATCCTTTGGAATGCTTGCATATCACCGCCCATTCAGTGATGTTATTCTAAAAGTGTATTAATTCTGGTTTAAGCACTTGGGCTTTCAGACCAGTTATTTTACATTAAGAGGGTTCATGGTCTGCACTCTTGTGGGAGGAGAGGCTGGACTCTGCCTTTCTGAGCTGGGAATTTCTGGTTAAAGGCTTATAGTGCATGCATATCTGAACTGCTTCTTACTGAAGTTGGTGCGCCTTGTTTGCTGTGGCATAGACTGGATTCGGGCCCGCTGCATCGAGCTTTGTTTGTGTAAATTGAGCACTAATCCAGGCATTCTCTAAAGTATTCAATTTTATTTATTACTGCTTGGTAGTAACTTGATTAAAGTGTAGCTATCATTTTAAGTCTTTTGGATTAAGCACTTGTGCTTCAGACCAGTTGTGTTACATTAGGAAGGTTTGTGGCATGCACTGTGATGGCAGGACAGGTAGCTTTCATCCTTCTAAGTTGGGAACTGCTGATTGAGAGCCCAGTGTCTGTTATTCTTAAAGTGTATTGGTTCTGGTTTAAGCACTTGGGCTTCAGGCCAGTTATTTTACATTAAGGTTTGTGGTCTGCACTCTTGTGGAAGAAGAGGCTCGACTCTGCCCTTCTGAGCTGGGAATTTCTGGTTAAAGGTTTCTAGTGCCTGAATATTTGAACTGTATCTTACGGAAATTGGTACACCTTGTTTGCTGTAGCATAGACTAGATCCAGGCCTGCTGAATCTAGCTTTGTTTATATGCTTGTTTGTTTGCTTGTTATTTCCCTGGAACACTAATTCCACCTAATACGCGGCTTCTCAGCGCTTCTGTGGATCACTAGTGATATCTGCATTGTTTACTGTACTTATTTCCTTGTTTCACTTGAAAGAAAGTTACTGTTTGTCGTTTTTGCATTTAAGTTACCTGTAACACATTGCACTTAAGTTACCTGGCACTTGCTCACTAAAGCAATTATATAAGTCAGCACTAAAAATTAAAAGCACTACACCCTCACTCCCCACTGGCCCTTGTTTTCAATTATTAAGGAATTCCAAATATTAATCTAGCATGTCCAAAGGTCAATTGTCAATCTCCTCTCCGGTCCAGCTGGTGAATCTGGGAATCTTGAGGCAATGTTAAAACTGCCTCATGTACATAGACAACCCTCTCCTCCTCACAACAAATTCCAACACATGTGAGAGATGCAACCATATAGCCAAACTGGAGGCTAAGCTCTCTCAACTCAGTACTGACATAACCAGTCAGGAGGAGAAGGAAACCACACTCACTACAATTCCAGTCTCACATAGACCTACCACGACAGCAAACCAAACGCATAATCACACAAAAACATACTCGGAGGCTGTAAATAAAGATCTGCCTAAGCAGCAGAAACCTCCAAAGCAGACACCCAAGCAACCACTACCCCAAAACAAAACACGTGCAACACATCTCACAAAGCCAGTGTGCCGAACAGTCACAGCCCTTAAGACTAAACAACACACCTGATACACTTGTAATAGGTGACTCTATCGTCAGGCACACTGACGTCCCGCTCACCAGGCTGAACAAGGATAGGGTCACGGTGAGCAGCCTGTCGAACACTAGGATCCGCCACATAACACAAGCACTCAGGTCACCCCAAGGCAAGTACAAATATGACTCAGTCATTGTCCATGCTGGTGTGAATGACTTGAGATGTACCTCCCTGGACTACATGAAAAGAGACATAGAGGAGCTCTCTGAGCATGTAGCTCAGGCCGGTATGACCCTGACCTTGAGTAGCATCTTACCCTCACCAAGAATAATGCCACAATATGAAGACAAGATGATCAATTTCAACAATTGGCTTAAGTACTGGTGTCATTCAAAGGGGATCCAGTGCCTGTCAGCTTGGGATGATATGTTCGACAAGCCACGATGCTTCGCTAGGGACGGCTTGCACCTGTCACCCCTGGGCTTTCGGATATTGGCAAAGGTTCTTGCTACCCCCATAGTGCCTTTTTTAGGCAAGGCTCAAAAGACAAACCCACCTCCATAGGTATCACAAGGGATAAGAAACTAAGAGTAATGCTACTCAACGCCAGAAGTCTAAACCTCAAGATGCACGCACTTGAAACTCTCTTTAGCATGGAGAACATCAATATCTGTGAAGTAACAGAAACCTGGTTCAGGGCTCCCGAGAGCACCCCAGCACTACCAGGTTATACCTCATACAATGCTTTTCGGCCCCAAAACTTGGACCGAACCACAAAAGGAGGGGGAGTATCGATATTTATCACAGATACCCACACCTCCAGGTTGGTGGCAAAGCACGAAGCATCAGAGACTATCCATGTGCAACTAACAGTGGGTAAAACTGCCTTCCCGTTTATAGCCTGCTACAGACCACCCTCCCAAACCCAGGAACCCCACTCGGCCTTCCTGAGAACAATGGAAAATATGAAGGTCTCTCCGAACACCATTATATTGGGCGACTTCAACTACCCAAACATAGACTGGGAGCATTACTCTAGCTCCAACACCCTAACCCAAAGGTTCCTAGAATTTATAAACTCAAATGCTATGGAACAACTTCTTACCACTCCCACAAGAGGGGAAAACATACTGGACTTGATAATCACCAACATGGGGACTCTATGCTCCAGACCAAAAGTGTATCCCTCACTGGTAAGATCAGACCATAAACTAATCTCACTGAATATTCACATCCCGACCCCACCCCCTGACCAGAAAACCACAGTGAAAAACTTCTCTAAAGCAAATTTCACACTCCGCAAAACCGAGGTGGAATCCTTCAAAGCCCCCGGGCCTGTGGAGAATACAGCCCAGACCGCAGAATCTTTTATAAACGCATTCTATGAACACCTTTAGAAATGCATGGATCATGCGATCCCAAATAAAACCAAGACCCAATCCTCCAAAGGCAGACGTCCTGTCTGGTGGACCCCAGCCATAAACAAACTGTATAATAGAAGGAGGAAGCTACTAAATGATAGAGCAAAATCCCAAAAAGGGAAGGCATCACTGATCAGTATTAGCAAAAAACTACGGGCACTCATAAAATTGTCTAAGGCCAGCTTCGATAGAAAAATTGCACAGGACACTAAGGATAATCACAAGGCTTTCTTTAGTTATGTTAGGAACCTGGGTGGTAATTCCCAGATATGCTCAGAATTAGTCCACAATGACAAAAAATACACAGAACCCACAGACATTGCCAACATCCTAGTTGACAGGTTCAGCGCAAACCCCCCCCACCCCCACCACCAAAAGGGCAAATATCTATCCCAGCAGAGTGCTGCCCCACTGACATCTCAGATGCTCTTGTAAGAGCCGCCCTCTCCAAAGCGAAAAACGCAGCATCAATGGGACCAGACGGTGTCCCGGCCTGTGTCCTACATGAACTCAAAGAAGAGCTAAACCCAAACATAAAACTACTGTTCAATCTCAGCCTTACTACAGGATATGTGCCCAAAGAGTGGCGTACAGCAACAGTGGTCCCTTTCCATAAAGGTGGTGTCTCAACGGATACTGGTAACTATCACCCCATAAGCCTGACTAGCTTGGTCTGCAAAGCTATGGAAAGGATCATCATGGACCTCATAAATAAAGATATTGGGGCCCTACAGACACTGGATCCTACCCACTTCGGCTTTAAGGGCAGATCCTGCCTCTTAAACCTGGTTGATTTCTTTGAAACAGTCACTGGCGGCTGACGAGGGGAAGGTGGTCCACACAGCCTACCTGGACCTAGCAAAAGCCTTCGATACAATACCCCACTCGGGCATTATAGATAAGCTCACCAGCTTAAATATAAACCCCTATGTCACTAGATGGATTGCAAACTGGCTCAAGGACATAACCCACATGGTTAGAATTGCTGGAGCCATGTCAGACTCCAAACCAGTTACAAGTGGTGTCCCACAAGGCTCAGTCCTGGGACCCCTCTTGTTCGGTATTTATTTCTCGGAGGTACTGGCCAACATAGTACTGTGGCTGACCAAGTTCGCAAATGACTGCAAACTGGGCGTCATAATCGACACTCCAGCCGACACAAGCATCCTCCAAAAGGGCCTCATAGAAACAGACAACTGGTGCCAGAGCCATGGCCTCAAGCTAAATGCCAACAAGTGTGTAGTCATCCCCTTTGGCAAAAACAAAGTGCCCACAAATTACCACATAGGTGGTAATCCATTAAGTACAGAAGAAGTAATTAGGGACCTGGGGACCCAAGTTGATAGCAATCTCTCATTTGACAACCACGTGGCCAAAGTGGTTAGAAAAACATTTTATGTAGCCCACCTAATCATGAAGGGATTCACATCTAGATCAGGGGAGGTCATCGTGCCTCTTTACTCATCCCTCATCAGGCCCATAATTGAGTACAATGCCCCTTTTGGGATGTACCTTACCAGACACCTGCAGCAACTGGAAAGGCCCCAAAAGTACCTCACCAAGAGGATCAAAGGGCTCAAACAGATGCCATATGCTGCCCGGTTAAAGAAACTCCAGCTCTACTCAGTGGCATACCGCCTGTTCAGAGGCGATCTGTGCCTGACGTATAAAGCCATGTCCAACCTGGAATTAATGGACACATACATAATGTTGCTTATGCACTAATATGTTAAACTGTCAGACAAGGATTTCAGTAGAGCATAAAATATTTACCGTTGAGCTTTCTTGCATTCACAGCATTTCTAATCACCTTTGGTGGTGTGAAGAAACATGTGACAGGGATGGAGTACTTCTGGAAGAGAAATGGCTGTCATTGTTGTACCATGTGACAGACATACACAGTTGGAGTGGGGCAAAGAAGTTGTCATGCTGTGAACATGAGATGCCAATCGTAGACGGAGATGAAAAGAAGTGGCTTGAAGATGATGCGTGTCACAGTGCCCTGAAGAGGATAGTTACAAACAGAGTATTTATAAAGGATTTGAAGCAAATAACCAAGTTCTGTCACACTGGCAACCTTGAGGTCTTCCATACATTGGTATGCAAGTACTGCCCCAAGTTCGAGCACTTCAGTTATGCAGGGATGAAAGCTCGTGTCATACTTGCCATCATGGGTCATAATGAAAACCTTCATCGTGAACAGGCTGTGGTTAAATTCCCGAACAGCACCTCAGCAGCAATAGGTGAACCTAGATTCAAAGTTGTGTACCCAAAGGCAAAGCAGGAATGGATTGCTAAACCAATATTTGAGAAGAGAAAGTTTGACTACATCTATGACTTGATGGAAGTGATAAGAGGCAAAGGAGGGAATTTGGAAATGAACCCATGTCCATACCAGTCCATCCGAAGAACATCGCAAAGTGTGAGTGTCCAGAGAAGAGTGCAGTGATTGCAAGACACATTTCAAGATTTGGGAAAAATAATTCGAAGCCTGGATAATGGAGTAGCATCTATCGACTGGGTGAGTACAACGTCTTAGTGTTTCTCTGAGTAGATGTGTAGTTTTGAGTGCAGGGAATGAAGGTTGGTAGTAGAGAACACCATTCATTATAGATGAGTAATGGGTTGTTGCAGTCATTTTGGGGTCTAGCAGATGACATTGCACATATTTTACTTTCCTCGCAAAGAAAACCACATTGATGATAAATAAGATTACTGAAGTGGCACCAGGGAGTGGAGTTTACTGTATTGCCATGATTGGCAACTTGACTCTGCATGTTGAATGGAGCAAATGAGGGAGAGTGCCTGTGGCTGTTGATGGTAGCATAAATAATCTTGTAAGCAAGAATTTAGTAATAGTGGTCAAAGGGAAGACATAATGGCCCTATTAGTTTTTTGTATTATTTCTAGTAGATGGTTTTGGGAGTAGACTTTGACTCTTGCCATATAGTGTCCTCATATGTATTGCTCTGTTCTGGTGTAATACCATGGTGCTTGACATGTATGATTTTTTTCTGGTGGTTGGAGACAAGTGGGCCATTCGGACTTTGATTAACGTGTATTCTCAAAATATGTGTACATGAGTCGGTGCAGTTGAATTACTTAAACCATGCTATTAGCAGTAACTGTGGTAATACAGGTATGTGTTATGTGCTCTGGAAAGATTGATTGGTATGCTGTATATGTGAATTACATCTACCACATACTAATTAAATTGTATGTAGTAGCGAGGTCTGAGATGAAATATTGTGCTTTGAAATTGCACTTTTGTAATCCGTGCAGTTTGGGAGTTATCAGCCACACACAAGTGGCAACACTGATGAGTTAGAGTAGTATATGTCCCTATGTTCAAGTATGTCACAATTGGTTAATGTCATCTTGAATGTACCTGTTAATGGTAGTTGATGTGAAATGATAGTCGTGTGAATTTGTTTAGTGAGAGTATCAAAAGCATGGACAATGGCAAGAGTTGCATGTAACGTCTCCCATTTCATTGCGGTGCTGACATGCATGTAACATCTCCCATTTCATTGGGGTGCTGACATTCCATTAAATATTGTCTAAGACTCATATGAATATATTCTTGTGTGTGTGTATGTATGTATGTATGTATGTATATATATATATATATATATATATATATATATATATATATATATATATATATATATGTGTGTGTCTGTGAAAGATACTATGTATGTTATGCGTTTTGCGTGATGGCTGTTGGTGATGCGTCTTCTAAGTTATGTAAAGGTTGCTCCGCCTTTTTGTTTTTTTTAAGCGTCTGTCATTAATTGCAATAGAGATGCATAACTGTTGTTGCTCTTATCCTAGTCAGTAGATGTGTATTTACTAGATTGACAATGGCTCGATGGAACTAGCATAGCTGTTGTTGGTATTCCGCAATGTTTGAACAGTGAAGTTAGTGAATTGTATCTTTCCCTTCCATGAGATAATGTAAATAAAGACAAATCATGATCTTGTGGCTTGTTTCTGAAAACACACGGAATAGTAAGGAAACTTTCCTAGTTTGGTGGCATTGTGAGGAAACGAGTTTATTTTTACTCAGTTGCTGTGTTGCAAAGGTGGAGTAGCGTGTGGATTTATCCAAAAGCCGTTGGCACTATGGGATGGCAAAGTCTATTGCTGCTTATGAACAATCTGTAGAACAGGTACTATAGTTGTTTTTCATGAAGGATGTGGATTTTAGCTCGCACAGTATGTTGATGGATTGCTGAAACTGTACAGTTATTGTAATGGTGGCTGATGCATCAATCGTAATCGTCGTCGGTGGTGTAGTAGCTATGAAGATGTTGTCAGTTTGCCGGGATTCTGTATAGAAAATAGTAATAATTTTTCTTTTTATACTCTAGCAAGTGTAAATTCTATATGTAATGGCAACCAGATCAGTGCTTACAGGTAGCAAAGGACTGTGTACGTGATGCAGTAATCTGAACAACTGTTTATTAGACATGTCTGAGTTTGCTGCATGATGTGGATGGAGAGATTAAGTATTTGTGTTTTTGCTAACTGACCGGTTTGGGTGAATGAAGGCTAATGGCAGTAGTATTTCAAGATGAAAATTTTGCACCTGGGGATGTTTAGCTCTCATGGCGGCTGATGTTATATATATAGTTTTTCATGAGGAATGTGGATTTTAGCTCACACAGTATGTAGATGGATTGCTAATACTGTACTGTTATTGTAAAGAGGGTTGATGCATCAATCCTAATTGCCGTTGTAGGAGGTGTAGTAGCTATGAAGCTGTTGTCAGTTTTCCAGGATTCTAAATAGAAAATAGTAATAATTTATCTTTTTGTAATCTAGCAAGTGTAAATTCTATATTTAATGGCAACCAGATCTGTGCTTACAGGAAGCAAAGGACTGTGTACGCGATTGAATAATCGGATAAACTTTTGATGTTATGTGATCCTATCTCGTCTACATTCTGTACTGATGGGCTCGGAGGCGATCCCTCGGCTCTGACTTGGCACGCTATGCTATACAGCGAAGCCTCTTATTGGCTGAGCTATTCTCTATCCCAGGATGCACCACCACTAATCCCCCAGATCTCGTTTTCCGCTTACAAGCTAGGACGTGGTCTCAAACTTGGCTGAGCTAAGTACTGTTTTTTTTCTAAAGTTTCCTGTCAGGAAATTCCTTATTCTTACCCAAAAGCTGTTTTAACAGCTATTGTTGTTGTACGAGTGTGTTTTGGTACTTTTTTGAGGTAAATTGTGTGTTTGTTTAAGGGAAAGGTATCCCGTTTAAGTTAGAGGGGCCTTCCCCTATTCTTTAGCTAGTTTCTCTTATTTTTTTTCAAGGAGGTCAAGTACCTGTTTAAGTTTCTTGGCCCTCCTTTTTAGTGTTTTCGGTCATTGTATTGTATCGTAAAAAAAAAAAAAAAAAACAAGTTTAAAGCTAAATTTTTTGTGGTATTTGTTCTGTCAAGATAGTGCTTCTTTCCACTGTTTTAGTGTTTTTTGATAAGCATAATGTCAAAAGAACATAGACCCTCAGGGTTCAAAAAGTGCACGAGGTGTGGTTATAAGATGTCTATAACCGATGACCACTCCTCGTGCGTATATTTAGGCGCCAAGCACCTACAGGAGTCCTGTAGCGTATGTCACGCCTTTTCATCTAGAGTCCTCCAAGAGAGGAAGAATAAATTAATACTGAAAGGGCTAATTAAACCTTCCTTCGAGGAGGCCTTATCTTCCTCATCCTCTCCTACCAAGAAGAAGAAAGCGTCGGCTCCGACCAGCCCGTCGGAACCGACTGCTAAGAAACCTAGGCAGGCTTCTCCATCGGCTCCACGGACTTCGGAGCCGAGGGCGGAACTGTCTGCCTCAATGCCTCCAGTCTCGACTCCTCTGGTTTCGGAGCCGAGGACTGGTGCGTCGAGAGGCGGGTCACCTTCATCGGCTCCACTGATTTTGGAGCCGATGAGGGTTGCCGGCTCAGACTCTTCCCCTTCGGCGCCGAAGCCCTCCCCGGCACAGAGGGAAATTATTTTGGGATCTCCCTCGGAACCGATATTGGTAGAGTCCATTCGGAGCTGGTCCCCCAGTACTTTGTAGCCGATGGAGAAGTCGGTTCGGACCCGATCGGTTTCATCTAGATCCTCCAAGATGTCTGATTCGGACATCGACAGGGTGCTACTAAGACTTTTCCAGTCTCCTGTGTTCCAAAAGTTAGTTTCGGCTCCAGCCCATTCGGCTTCAGAGCCGATTGTCCACCCTGTAGTTATGGTTCCTCCTCCAACAGCCTCGGCACCGTTGGAGCCGGTGCTGGTGGAGTCGATGGAGGTTTTCGGGTCGGCCCCGACCCTTACTCCAACCCCGGCTCTCGAGTCTGAGTTTGGTACGCGGACCTCCTCTGTCTGCCCCGGGGGGGACGCTTCGGGACTGATGTTTTCGGTCCCAAGCCTTCCTCTCGGTGCGTCGGCTGCGGGGGTACCATCTACTGTTGTGGCCACGGGGGTCGGACCTTCCCAGGATTCTGGTGGTCCGGCCTTCAGGGCCATGAGGAGTGCGTTGGCCAAATCTTCTTTGGCTACCTCCACGGTCTCTCCAGCACCTTCCCTGCATACGGAGACTGGGTCTTTGGCAGTTCCCCTGTCCTTAGACAGCGGAGCCCCGGGGCCTGAGGTCACCCCCACTGGGGGTTCCCCCCCCTCCTGGAGGTCCCTCCGAAGCTTCTTCGGAGGAACCTCCAAGGAAAAGATCGTGCAAGAGGGAGCACGTTGACTCCCCCGATGAGTCTCTCACGTCAGACACTGATCTTGATGATGCAGAGGGGTCCCCTAAGTCGTCCTCAGATGTCTCCTTTGCAGACATCCTGGAAGCCCTCAAACAACGAGGCGGCTGGCATTCCAAACCCCCTTCTGCTGACGAGTCGGTGTTCCTTAAGGCCTTCGGGGCTCAGCCCTCTGCCTCCTGGGAGCCATCCAACCGGTCCCCGCAGACCAGATCGGATTAGGGACTTACTCAAGATTCTTTTTGGTGCCAAAAAAGACCGGGGACTTGAGGCCCATTTTGGATCTCAGCATTCTAAATCGTTCAGTCAAAAAGTCCAAGTTCTGAATGGTCACCCTACAATCCATTCTCCCACTGCTGGAGAAAGGTGTTTGGATGTGCTCCATAGATCTCAAGGACGCTTATTACCATATCATGGTACATCAAGCGTCCAGGAGACATCTGCGCTTCAGCCTAGGAGATGGTCATTTTCAGTTCCGCGTGCTGCCCTTTGGTCTCACCACAGCCCCCAGGGTGTTCACCAAATGTTTGGCGGTCGTGACTGCTCACCTGAGAAGTCTAGGATTCCAGGTGTTTCCGTATCTAGACGACTGGCTCCTAACTGCCACCTCCAAGCATCTACTATTGCAGAGCCTACAAGCCACAATATCACTGGGCACTTCCCTTGGAATCACCTTCAATTGGCCAAAGTCTGTGTTGCTGCCATCTCAACGCATAAGATTCATCGGAGTAGAGATAGACTCAAACCAAATGCGGGTCTATCTTCCTACAGAGAGGATACAAACCATACAGGCTCAAGTTTGAGCCTTACTTCCCAGATCCAAAGCCCCAGCCAGAATAGTCCTGCAGCTATTGGGATCTATGTCTGCCACGGTTCTTCTAGTTCCCCCAGCAAAGTTGCACATGAGAATTCTCCAGTGGCTTCTTTCAACACAGTGGTCCTTTCAGGATCTCCCATTCAGTCACCTCATATGGATCACGGAAACCTGCAAACGGGACCTTTGCTGGTGGCTGGTGCCCTCCAATCTGGATCAGGGACGACCCTTTGTTCCGCCTCCTCCTGTGGCCACTTTGACTGCGGACGCCTCCCAGATGGGGTGGTGGGGGCATTCCCTGGGCAGGTCCGTCCAAGGCAAATGGCATTCGGAAGAGAGCCTCCTTCATATCAACATTTTAGAAATGAGGGCGGTGTTTCTCTCCCTACAAGCCCTTCACGATTACCTCCCTCAGGGCATAATTGCCGTTCACTCCGACAACGTCAGTAGTCTGGTACCTGAACAAGCAGGGAGGGACCAGATCCTACCCCCTTTGCAGAGAGGCCATGAGAGTTTGGGAATGGGCAGTGTTGACCAAACTATTTCTAGTGGCGACTCATATCCCTGGCAAGTCCAATGTGATAGCAGACAGACTGAGCAGAACTATCCTCTCTCCACACGAGTGGTCTCTGAACAATACGGTTGCAACTCAGATTTTCAGCAAATGGGGAATTCCTTGTTGCGACCTCTTCGCAACCCCGCTGAATGCGAAGTGCAAAAAGTTCTTCTCCCTCACTCCGGCTCCGGGGGAGAGCCCTATGGGCGCACTAGCCCATCCTTGGCCCACCGGCTTGCTATACGCTTTCCCCCCAGTTCCCCTCCTTCCCAGAGTGATCCAAAAGGCGTCTCACATGGGGAGCAAAATGATCTTAGTTGCTCCTTACTGGCCTAGTCAGGTATGGTTCCCTTATCTTCGGAAATATGCACTGGACGGTCCATGGTTCCTGGATCAGATCCCAGACCTATTACTTCATCAGTCGGGACTGCTCCACCAGTCCCTCCACACCTTGAAATTAACAGCTTGGCTCCTCCTCTTCCGACTATAGTCGGGAATCATACCTTGGACCCGGAAGTCATACATATCTTATCTTCGGCCCACAAGTCTGCCACTAAGAAATTGTGTTCTAGCAAATGGAAGAGATTTGCTATTTGGGCTCAACTCCGGGGTCTGGATCCCATCACTATTCCTGTATCGGAAGTCCTGAAATTTCTAACTTCCCTATTCAATCAAGGTTCTTCAGTCTCTACCATCAAGGTTCAATTGGCAGCTATTTCCAATTTTCATGAATCTATAAACCCACCTTTAATGAGCAACAGATTGTGTAAGACCTTCATGAAAGGTGCTGCGCTTTTACGACCTCCGATTTCTCATCCTGCTCCTCCATGGGATCTCGATGTGGTGTTAAGTGCCTTAATTTCCTCCCCCTTCGAACCGGCAGCAACATGTGATTTGAAATTTCTATCGTGGAAAACTGCCTTTCTGGTCGCGATTACTACTGCCAGAAGGGTTTCAGAGCTTCAAGCTTTGTCTGTAAAACATCCGTACCTGGTTTTTCACAAAGATAGAGTATCTCTCGGGCCAAATCCATCATTTGTCCCTAAAGTTTGTTCTAGTTTTTGTCTACAACAGTCATTAGAACTCCCGGTTTTCTTTCCAAAGTACTCAAACAAAGCGGAGTACATATTCCACACATTAGATGTCCACAGACAATTGCGTTTTTATTTAGATAGGACCAAACAAACAAGGGAAACAGATCAATTGTTTGTGTCCTTTTCGGATAATAAATTGGGCAAAGCCGTCACAAAGGTCACTATTGCCAAATGGATCAGGGACTGTATTACTCAAGCTTATTCCTCTTCTAATAAAGAGCTTACGACCCCTGTCAAAGCTCATTCTTTAAGAGCTATGGCTACTTCAATAGCATTTCATTCTAAGCTTGCCATTAGTGACACTTGTGCTGCGGCTACGTGGTCTTCCCCGCACACCTTCATTTCCCACTACAAATTGGATGTGGCATCTTGGGGGCGAGCTTCATTTGGTTCCACAGTGCTCAGGAGTGTTTTCCAGTGAGCCACCCAGGATTTAGGTGCTAGGGACGCTGTCCCATTAGTACAGAATGTAGGCGAGATAGGATCACATAACATCTTAGTTATGTACTTACCATAACTTTAGATGTTTGGGATCCATCTCGCCTACATTCCCAATAACCCACCCTCCTTCCCCCTTCCTTGGAGATCAGAAGAGATCGGATGGTCAGAATCCTATTGTTTCCTCTTGAAACATCTGGCAATGTTATATAAACAAGTTATGTATGTATGCGTGAATGTGGACAAACAAGATCTGGGGGGATTAGTGGTGGTGCATCCTGGGATAGAGAGTAGCTCAGCCAATAAGAGGCTTCGCTCTATAGCATAGCGTGCCGAGTCGGAGCCGAGGGATCGGCTCCGAGCCCATCAGTACAGAATGTAGGCGAGATGGATCCCAAACATCTGAAGTTATGGTAAGTACATAACTAAAAGTTATTATACATGTCCGAGTTTGCTGCATGATGTGGATGGAGATATTAAGTATTTGCATTTTTTGCTAACTGACCGGTTTTGTGGAATGAAGGCTAATAGCAGTGGTATTTCATGATGAAAAGTTTGTACCTGGGGATGTTTAGCTTTCATGGCTGCTGCTGTTTGTGTCCTTGTTTAATCAAAGAATGTTTAAAATGAAAAAGAACACTCACTGTAACAGGTGCCTCATCAACCGTCAGAAACTTTTTCCTACTGTTCTACCTGATGGGTATCGTGTTTGCTGTCACCAACTCCTTGTTTTTAATCGATTTTAATGCACTGCTGCTTCCGTGAACACACATGCGCGTCAGTCACAAATCTTTGGCAAAATGTCTTCCCGTATACTTCACTGCCAAATCAAGCGTATTGTCTGTTTTTCAACACAGGTGATAAAGCCACTCTTGATGTCTTTAATATTTTCTGTAATTGGAGCTATGTTGGGTTCTGCTGTTTATATGCTCACTCCTTGTCCTGTGTCAGTGTGCACCCTAGCAACTTTGTCAGTCGGTTCATTTTCATCACCTGTAGCTTATTCACCTGTTCAACCTATACTGGGCCAGGGGTCTTTACCATAAAGTAGTAAAAGTTGCACCCCTGTGTTGTACACCTTAACGTTCATATAATTTGCCTTTCTTCTGTCATTGCCTACACTGCTGTGGCCTGCTGTGGCTATAGCTTTGACATCTTCAAAAGACCCTTATCCTGAACCACCCAGCCCTGATACTTGATGCAGTTTACCTGTTGCACCATATAACCTCCTATCTGTATTCACAAATTCATATTACATGCAATTACCTTCTATTACTGCCAATGTTATTAGAAATTAACAGTGCACTCTGCTGTCCTTTGCTGAAGTTCAAGCTCAGTCTGCCTGTACTGTCATATTGTCTGTTTACAGCAGCTTGGTTGATCTGTCCCCTGCAACCGGATGGCTATTGCCCATGACCAGTATAAGTAGCAGCAGGAACAGTGGTTGCTTGGGACACTGTCATAAGCAATTATGTAAATTTAAGAATGGCCATTTGGAGTCTCTCCTACTTTCCAGCATCATCTCAAGTATTTGTATCACTGCAAACATTGTGCCATTCAAGCTCATCTCAAGTATGTGTATCACTGCAAACATTGTGCCATTCAAGCTTCAGCCTTATCTGAATAAGAATTTGTTAATCTCCCATCGCACAATCTGGACATCTTTTCTATATCAGTCGTATTCGCGTAGTTGAGTGGAACTGTTTTAACGTCTCAATGTTATGAGCTATTCTCCACGCAGGAATTTTAATTTCACTGTAATGTAAGCCATTAGACGGATGGATACAGTAAGTAGCCAATGTGATATAAATTGTAAGGAACTGGACTAGATGCAATTTATTTGCAATTCTGTGTCTAAAATATTTGGCTCTACTTATGGGCAACTACAGCACTGCGGTGGTGCTGCTGTAGCATTGTCACATGACAGCCAAACTTTGTCCCGTTCGATTCTCTGGTAAAGCGTCGTCTGTGTACATGTGTGAAGGGGCATACCTTTGTTGAAGGTTGTATCGAGGCCGGCAACTCGCCACATAAGTTCTGATGTGGCAACGTCTAACTGAGAAAAGCCGGAAGACCCAAGTTATGTGTAACCATATTTCAAGATGTAATGTTCAAGGTTGAATGACTGAGATATTGAGCATGAGGTACCACTAACTGAGAAGGAACTTATGAAGTCAGGATTGGGAAGGAACTTGTGAAGTCGCATGGTCAGTATGCAGGCCAGTAACACTAACTATATTAAAACACAACAGGACAGTGGTATGAGTTGACCAAAAGGTAAGGGAGTTTATCCTTCTAAAGTAATGCTTTGGATTTCGAGGAAAAAGTGTTTGTAGATGCAGGTTCAGAGGCTAAATGTTAATCTTCAAAATGTCATTCAAGGTTTGTGATGTAGTCTGACAGCGTTTCTATTGATGAAATGTAAGCATGGTGATTATAAAGCCAATGGTTGGTGGTGTATTACACTCGTTACAAGATCTGTGTGTTGCCAAACAATCTAATAAGTAGGTTGATTTATGTAGCCAGCACTGTGTTAAAACATATTTGGTATAGTGATAAAGTATGACACCACAGATTGCTTCTAGCAACAAAAAAAATAAGTTGGTGAGCAACAGTTTTGTATAGGCATTTGCCAGCTGGTTGAAGGGTTGGTACGGGTTGCAAGTACATAGTCCCATGCTTTGCGTGAAAATGAATGGACAGAACTAGGCTGGCAAATGTTGAGGCCTGTGACACTATAGTAATGTAAAGGAACTTTCCATGATGGGTAACAGTGAATAAGTATTGCATTTTGTCTGAGATAGTAAAGTCTGGACAAAGTCTGTGCATGCAGTGGCCTCTGTATGATGGGTATTTATCTTGATGGCCTTTTACTAAGCATTCTTGACAATAACTGACCTGGAAGCATCAGACACCACCCACGATGGTGAATGGGATGTTACAAGAGGAAAGGGTAAAGGTACAGCAGTACTTGACAGACTTGCTAAGCTAATGTGCTGGGTATATTTTTTAGGAGAAATGTACAGAGTAGGCATAGCTAATTTGTTATAATGAATGGGAGGAAACCTAAATGTATAGTGACACACTGAATGCTGACTGGTAAGCTGAGGTGTAACAGTACTGACAAGTGCTTAATTTAGTATTGGGATTGTGGTTCTTTAACATGCATTTGTCCTCGCAGACTATATGCTTTATGTCCACATGCAGTGTTTTAAGTACAAGTAATTAAGGAATTTACAGTAGAGCAAAAATGTGAAGACCTGCATTGCAATACTGCTGTGGACAAATTAACTTCAATTACATTTTGGTGCAGCAGTGAGCATTTTAAAAAATCCTGAAAGTAACATGGTGTGTACTGATTAATGCAAAAGTGTAATGTCCTAGAACTGTCCGATTTTTCTTCACTGCAGCAGTCAAAATGTTTGGTACCTACAGTCAACAGGAAGGCATGAGAATGTGAGATCAAATGCTTGCAAAACAGTGCCTCATGAAGTGCTATTGAGCATGGATAGTAATTTGACAGCCTGTGGTGTAGCTAAAACAAATGTCCCACTGTGAGTAAGACTGGAAGAGGTAAGCAGACCATTAGTCAAGACTCCTGCTGTGAAATGTCAATCACAGCTCAAATTACCTTCAGTTCTCTGTCAGCTAGGGAGGTGGTGTGAAGGGGGAGGGGAGATGATTAGAAGAACTACAAGCCAAGGATAACAAAAGACTTAAAAATTAGCAAGTGTAACAAGAAGCTGCAGGAAAAAAACTTTGAAAGTCTGTTCTTTGGAATTGCAGCTGCTTGTGGTATAATTAGCCACTGAAAGGGACCATTGTTTGGTAAAAAAGTTTGTGATTGAAGCAACAGAGTGGATGCATGCAAAGTGTGAATACTGTGACAGCAACTGTGGAACAGGGCAGGCTGCGTGATGTCATGGATTTGAGACAAATACTGCATTGTGGGATAGCAGGAGGCTTAGTAAAACTTAGAAACAATTTCAACATGCTAGCCCCCATGTGGCAAGAGTATAAAATTACGTATAAAAATTTCAAAAAAGCTGTAAATGGTCCCAGAGTGCTGTTAAAATAAAGGAATTATCAAAACTTGATGAAATAGACATGTTTTTTTCAGTCTGTGGGTGCATTGTTATGTAACAGATACATTTACATTGTGACAACTAATACTTTTCCCCCTAGGGGTTGAATACAGAGTGTAATTGGAGGCTGCTGAAC